>NC_058524.1:398124702-398427732 GCF_904849725.1 Hordeum vulgare subsp. vulgare | reverse complement strand
CCTTTGCTAGCCAACCCTTGTACTAAATAGGAATATTGCTTGTGCACCCATACCTTGAAACCTCAACCTTCCCAAGAGTCCACCATACCTTCCCTATATGTGGTATTTCACCGCCAATCGTAAAGTATATTACTCATGTGCTATCTTTAAACCTTAAAAATATTCTTCCCTGTTTTGTGCCTCTGTTTTAGCTCATGAGGAAGTAATAGATAATTCATAATCTTCTCATACTAGACAAGCTTTATCCTGGGTTTGCATGTCTAATCTGTGAACCCCTAATTCAAGGAGGGACTGGCATGAGTGCGCCCAGCTCATAAAAGATAATAACAACAAACAGAACCTCCTTCACGCTTTGTTTATGATAAATCAGAAAATTTTGGTAGTGATAAACAAAGGAGACAAAGGGGATGTGATCGTCCCCACTTTGGGAGTCGTTCCTCAAAAGTTGTCCAGCATGAGAAGTATTGGGCTATCTGCTAGCATTCGTTGACGAATTATGCACCTCCCAAAAGCTTGTTTTACAATCTTACTGATCTCAAAATTTCTAAAAGCTCTAGCACATGAGTTTTCACTACTTCCCTCTGCGAAGGTCTAATCCTTTACATTTATGTTGAGCCAGTAAACCTACTTCTTTCTATCCAATAAAAGAGCAGACACATTATGTTGAAAAATATGCATGCATTCATATTATTTGATTGAGAATTGCCATATCACAACTTTGTTGACATTATCATTAATATAAGTAAGTTATTTGTTAAGACTAGCTAAAGAAAACATCTTCCTTTGTGTTAGCATTTTCACTTCTTGACTAATAACATGTTCTTTCAAAAAGCTTCAATTGATCTCATCAAAATATAAGAGGAAGAGCAAAAGTTAAAATTATTAGTTGTTCTTTGACCAAGGACATGTTTGCCATGGTTTGATGAGTTTCCTTAGCCCTACTTTTGATTGTAATTGATATTACTCTTTCATAATGGCCTTATGCGTTGAGATTGCTGTTGAGGATGGTTGAGTTTAGTAGAGAAATTATGATGCTTCTTAACCATATTCTTATTTATCGACACTTCACTCTCTAAACTTGTGGACAGGTTTACGAAGCTCAGTATTCGCTTGGGGACAAGCGAGATCTAAGCTTGGGGGAGTTGATACGTCCAAAATGCATCACTATTTTGTATCATAATTTGTCTCTATTCATTGATATATTTCACAATATGATGTTTTTTATAGTGTTTTGGCTTATTTTACACAGTTTACAACTTTCCGGTGCCGAAACAGTAGACGCATGATTCAGCGGAGAAAATAGCATGAAGAGTTGTCAAATCAGAAAATCTCCAATTGAGCTGAAAATTACGGTGAAGGATTTTCCGAACGAATCACGAATACACGACAAAGAAGGGCCGAAGGGGGGCTACCAATCACCCAGGCGACCTGGTCGCGGGGCCTGCCTCCTGGCCGCGTAGGGAGGCCTCCTGGGTGGTGGGTCCCGCCTTCGGTGCTCTCCTGTTGCCTATATGACCCTCATAACCTAAAAATCCCGGGACAGAAGAGTTTTCGCAGTTCCACCGCCGCTCGCGGTGGAAACCTACAGAGAAGAAAAGACCTTTCTGGCGGGCAGATTCCACCGGGGAGAACTCCTCCCGGAAGGGGAGATTGTCCTCATCGTCATCACCATCGTCACGGGCATCCTCGAGATCATCATCACCATCACCCTCAACACCAGCACCATCTCCATCTTCACCCCATCTCACTTTACTATTGCAATCAGAGTTGTACCTTTACTCTACCGGTGTTGATTACTCTTTTGTGGTGATTTCTATTGAGTATTGTTAGAGAATTATTGTTATGACCAGATTGTTCATCATATTTTCATCCCCTCTGATCATGATCTCATTTATCTCTTGTGAGTAATTCCTTTAGTTCTTGAGGACATGGGAGAAGTCTAGTTGCTAGTAGTCATGTGATGTTGAAGTAATATGTGTTGATTGATATTTAAGTTATGGTGTTATTCTTCTAGTGCTGTTAAGTGAACATCGACTACATAACACTTTTCCTTTTTAAGGACCTAGGGGAATGCATCATGTATAAAGATTGCTTATGATGGGTTGCCGGAGTGACAGAAACCTGAACCCCAGTTCGCATGCTTTTGCACGAGGGAATGTTGGATCCTAAAGTTTATTGCTATGGTTAGGCTTTGCCTTAATTTCTCTCTTGTATTTATGGATTCTTGCAAGGGGTTTAACCATAAGAGTGTACTTGTCTTAGCCTAGACGGCGCACTAACAAATATCCACCCACATGACATTATCAATACAAAACATAGTACTAGATGGAATATGGCAAAAGCACTTGACTATCTTTCCCGTGTGTCCTCAGGAACGCCTTAGTCTTTTTAAGTTTAGTCCCATGGCTTATGATTTGTGTTCAAAAGTATGGGGCCACTTGCTGCACCTCAGCACCATTTACTTTCCTTGCATTTATTTTCTTGTTGTTTATACCATAAAACCCATAAAAAGTTACCTTTCAGTGCTTGCAGTTATTCCTTGCTCAAGATCGCTTGTCAGTACCTTATGCTCCTCGTTGGGTTCGACACACTTACTTATCGAAAAGGCTATGATAGATCCCCTACACTTGTGGGTCATCAGCATGTGCTCAGACTGTCTGGGTACTATAATAGCTTGAATCAAGTGGGAGTTGATCTTCCATATAAGATAGTGATTGACATAGTTCTCCAAAGTCACTGCCAACAAACTACTGGAGCTTCGTGATGAACTATACCATACCAGGGATGGAGAAGATGATCCCTGAACTATTCGTGATGTTTGACACCACGAATGTGGAAATCAAGAAGGAGCATCAAGTGTTGATGGTTGTAAATCTATTAGTTTCAAGAAGGGTAAGGGAAAGAATGGAAACTTCGAGGATGACAAGCCAGTTGTCGCTCCAGTGAAGAAACCCAAGGTTGAACTCAAACTAGATACTAAGTGTTTCTGTTATGAGGGGAGTGTTCATTGGAAGCGGAACTATCCCAGATACTTGACAGATAAGAAGGTTGGGAATGTCAAAAAAAGTATATTTGATATACATGTTATTGACGTGTACTTTACTTGTTCTCGTTGTAGCCCCTGTGTATTTGGTACTGGCTCAGTTGCTAATATTAAGTAACTCGAAACAGGAGTTGCAGAATAAAACAGAGACTAGCTAAGGGTGAGGCGTAGATGTGTGTTGGAAGTGTTTCCAAGGATGATGTGATCACCATCACACGCTCCATCTACCTTTAGGATTAGTGATAAATCTAAATAAATGTTATTTGGTGTTTGCGTTGAGCATGAACATCATATTGATTTTGTTTATTATGAGACGATTACTTATGCAAGTTAGAGAATAATGGGTTATTCTATTTACATGAATAATATCTTATATGATCATGCATCCAAGATGACTGGTTTATTGAATATCAATCATAGTGATACACATGTTCATAGTATTGATGCCAAAAGATGTAAAGTTTGTAATGACAGTACCACTTACTTGTGGCACTGCCACTTAGGTTATAATGGTGTAAAAACGCATGAAGAAACTCTATGCTGATGGATCTTTTGACTCACTCAATTTTGAATCACTTGAGACATGCGTACCATGCCTATTGGTGTAAAACGCATGAACAAACTCCATGCTCATGGATCTTTGGACTCACTCGATATTGAATCGCTTGAGACATGCGGACCATGCCTCATGGGCAAGATGCCTCAAGACCTCATTTTCGAGTGTGATGGAATGGGCAAGTGACTTATTGGAAACAATACATTTTGATGTATACATTCCAATGAGTGCTGAAGCATGCAGTGGATATTGTTATTTTCTTACTTCACACATGATTTGAGTAGACACGGGTATATTTACTTGATCAATCACAAGTCTGAAATGTTGAAAAGTTCAAACAATTTTAGAGAGAAGTTGAAGATCATCGTGAATAGAAGATAAAATGTCTATGATGTGATTGTAGAGTTGAATATCTGAGTTACGAGTTTGGCATACATTTAAGACAATGTGGAAATTGTTTCACAACTCATACCTCTTGGAACACTATAGAGTGATGGTGTGTCCATACGTCGTAGTTGTGCTCTATTAGATATGGTGCATGCTATGATGTCTCTTACCGATTTGCCATTATCATTTCGGGGTCATGCATTAGAGACAACCACATTCACTTTAAATAGGGCACCATATAATTTTGTTGAGATGACACCATATGAACTATGGTTTGGCAAGAAACCTAAGTTGTCATTTCTTAAAGTTTGGGGCTGCGATGCTTAGATCAAAAGGCTTCAGCCTGATAAGCTCGAACCCAAAGAGGATAAATGCATCTTCATAGGATACCCAAAGGAAAACGTAGCGTATACCTCATATCTCAGATCCGAAGGCAAAGTGTTTGTTTCTAAGAACGGGTCATTTCTCGAGAAAGAGTTTCTCTCCAAATAATTGAATGGGAGGATGGTGGAACTTGATGAGGTTTTTGAACCGTCACTTCAAGCAAAGAGTAGCAGGGCGCAGGAAGATGTTCATGTGGCGCCTACACTAGTCGAAGAGGAAGATAATGATCGTGATCATGAAGCTTCAGATCAGGATACTACGGAAGCTCATAGGTCGACAGGGACACGTACAAGTACAGAGTGGTACGGTAATCCTGTCTTGGAGGTCATGTCGTTGGACAAAAATGGACATACGAGCTATGGAGAAGCGATGGTGGGCTTGGATTCTGAAAAATGGCTCCAGGCCATGAAATCATAATAGGATCCATGTATGAAAACAAAGTGTGGACTTTGGAAGAACTACTTGATGGTTGTAAGGGTATTAATTACAAAGGGATCTTTAAAAGGAACACAGACGATGATGGTAAGTGTCACCATTTAGAAAGCTCAACTTGTCGCAATGAGGTTTCCGACAAGTTCAAGGAGTTGACTACGATGAGATTTTCTCACCCGTAGCGATGCTAAAGTCTGTTTGAATTATGTTAGCAGTTACTGTATTTTTCAATTATGAAATCTTGTAGATGGATGTGAAAACATTGTTTCCTTAACGGTTTCCTTGAGGAAAGGTTGTATGTGATACAACGAGAAGGTCTTATCGATCCTAAGGATGCTAAAAGGCATGCGAGCTCCAGCGATCCCTTTATGGACTCATGCAAGCATCTCAGAGTTGGAATAAGTGCTTTGATGAGTGACCAAAGCTTTTGGTTTATACAAAGTTTATGTAGAAACTTGTATTTACAAGAAACTGAGTGGGAGCACTATAGAATTTCTGAAAAGTATATGTGGTTGACATATTGTTGCACGGAAATGATGTAGAATTTCTGGAAAGCATAAAGGGTTGTTTGAAAGGAGTTTTTCAAAGGAAAACCTGGAAAAAGCTACTGAAAATATTGCGCATCAAGATCTATAGAGATAGATCAATACGCTTGATAAAACTTTCAATAAAGACATACCTTGACAAGATTTTGAAGGAGTTCAAAATGGATCAGTCAAAGAAGGACTTCTTTACTATATTGTAAGGTATGAGTTTGAGTAAGACTCAAAGCCTGACGATGGAAGAAAAAAGAGAAAGGACGAAGGTTGTCCCCTATGCCTTAGCCGTAGGGTCTATAGTATGCCATATTGTGTACTACACCTCATGTGTGTCTTGCCATGAGTCTGCCAAGGGGTACAAGAGTGATCCAGGATTGGATCACTGGAGAATGGTCAAAATTATCCTTAGTAACTAGAGGACTAAGGAAATGTTTCTCGATTATGGAGGTGATAAAAGAGTTTGTCGTAAAGGGTTACGTCAATGCAAGCTTTGACACCAATCCGTATGACTCTGAGTAGGAAGTTGGATTCGTACAGTGGAGCATTCATTTGTAATAGTTCCAAGTGGAGCATGGTATCAGCAACTACAGTATGATATAGAGATTTTTAAAGTACACAAGAATCTGAATGTTGCACACCCGTTGACTAATACCTCTCTCACAAGGAAAACATGATCAAACCCCAGAACGCATTGGGTGTTAATCACATGGTGATGTGAACTAGATTATTGACTCTAGTGCAAGTGGGAGACTATTACAAATATGACCAAGGGGCAATAAAAAATTAGTTATTATCATATTTCCTTGTTCATGATAATTGTTTATTATCCATGCTATAATTGTATTGATTGGAAACTCAAGTACATGTGTGGATACACACACAACATTGTGTCCCTACTGAGCCTCTACTGGACTAGCTCGTTGATCAAAGATGGCTAAGGTTTCCTAGCCATAGACATGAGTTGTCATTTGATAAGAGGATCACAACATTAGAAGAATGATGTGATGGACAAGACCCAAACCTTAAGCATAACGTTTGATTGTATCAAGTTTACGGCTATTGCTTTCTGCATGTCAATGTATATGTTCCTATGACCATGAGATCATGCAACTCACCGACATCGGAGGAATGACTTGTGTGTATAAAACGTCAAAACATAACTGGGTGACTGCAAAGATGCTCTACAGGTATCTTCGAGGGTGTCCGTGGAGTTGGCATGGATCAAGATTGGGATTTGTCACTCCGTATGACAGAGAGGTATCTCGGGGCCCACTCGGTAATACAACATCACAATAAGCTTGCAAGCAATGTGGCTAAGGAGTTAGTCACGGGATCTTGTATTACAGAACGAGTAAAAAGACTTGTCGATCACGAGATTGAACTAGGTATGGAGATGCGGACGATCGAATCTAGAGAAAGTAATATACAGATGGACAAAGGAAACTGCATACAGGATTAACTAAATCCTTGACATCGTTGGTTCGACCGATCTAGATCTTCATAGAATGCGTGGGAACCAATATGGGAATCTAGGCCCCACTATTGGTTATTTACCGTAGATGTCTCTTGGTCATGTATGCATAGTTCTCGAACTCGCGGGGTCTGCACACTTAAAGTTCGATGATGATATATACGTAGTTGAGTTATTTTGTTGGTGACCGAATGTTGTTCGGAGCACCATATGAGATCCTGGACATCACGAGGAACTCCAGAATGGTGCGGAGGTAAATACTTATATATGGGAAGTCATATTTTGGCTACCGGGAAAGTTTCAGGTTTTTCTGCTATTGTACGGGGAAGCTTCTAGAAGGTTCTGGAAACTTCCAAAGGAGTATGGAAATCCACCAAAGGTTCCACCACGTCCCATGGGTTTTCATGGGCTGAGGGGAGGCGCCCTGGTCTTATTGGTCCAAGCGCACAACTCCCTCAAGGCCCATGCAGTTGGGAAAGGTGGAAAGTCCACCTTTGTGTGGAAGGGAAGGAGGAGAACTAGGATTCCGCGCCCTCCTTGGCTGTGCCCTAGGACTCGAAATGGCTGTTCCCCACGCCCCTCCACCTATATATAGAGGGAAGGGGGTGCCCCAAGAGGACACACCAAGCCCTTGGCACCCCTCTCTCTCGCTAGATCATTTTCTCCTTTGTTTGCTGTTTCAGTAGCGCTCGGCGTAGCCCTGCCGGAATAGCACCACCACCAGCACACACCATCCTATTGCCGGAGAACTCAACAACTACTTTACCAATGCTCTCTGGATCGAGGTGGTGAACGCGTCATCGAGCTGTACGTGTGCTGAACACGGAGGTGTCATTTGTTCGACACTTGATCGGGATGTTCGTGATTGGATCGCAGGATGGATCGTGATTGGGTCGCGAAGACGTTCAACTATGATGACCCACAAGTATAGGGGATATATCGTAGTCCTTTCGATAAGTAAGAGTGTCGAACCCAACGAGGAGCAGAAGGATCTGACAAGTGGTTTTCAGCAAGGTAATATCTGCAAGCACTGAAATTATCGGTAACAAGTGGTTGTGTGGTGAGATGATTTGTAGCAAGCAACAAGTAACAAAAGTAGCAGCGGTGCAGCAAAGGGGCCCAATGCCTTTTGTAGCAAGGGACAAGCCTGGACAAAGTCTTATAGGAGGAAAAACACTCCCGAGGACACACGGGAATTTCTGTCATGCTAGTTTTCATCATGCTCATATGATTCGCGTTCGTTACTTTGATAGTTTGATATGTGGGTGGATTAGTGCTTGGGTACTGCCCTTACTTGGACAAGCATCCCACTTATGATTAACCCCTCTCGCTAGCATCCGCAACTACGAAGGAAGAATTAAGACAAAGTCTAACCATAACGTTAAACTAGTGGATCCAAATCAGCCCTTTCCGAAGCAACACATAAACTAGGGTTTAAGCTTCTGTCACTCTAGCAACCCATCATCTACTTACTACTTCCCAATGCCTTCCTCTAGTCCCAAATAACGGTGAAGTTTTATGTAGTCGACGTTCACATAACAACAGTAGAGGAAAAACAACATACAACACATCAAAATATCGAACGAATACCAAATTCAAATGACTACTATTAGCATGACTTATCCCATGTCCTCAGGAACAAAAGTAACTACTCACGAAGCATAATCACATTCATGACCGGAGAGGTAATGACTAGCATCAATGGTCTGAACATAAACTCTTCCACCAAATAATCCAACTAGCATCAACTACAAAGAGTAATTAACACTACTAGCAACCTTACGAGTACCAATCGGAGTCGCGAGACGGAGATTGGTTACAAGAGATGAACTAGGGTTTGGAGATGAGACGGTGCTGATGAAGATGTTGATGGTGAAGAGTCCCCTCCGATGAGAGGAGTGTTGGTGATGACGATGGCGACGATTTCCCCCTCCGGGAGGGATGTTTCCCCGGCAGGATCGTCCTGCCGAAGCTCTAGATTGGTTCTGCTCAAGTTCCGCCTCGTGGCGGCGGCGAATCCTCCAAAAAGCCTCCTCCTGATTTTTTCGGAACGAAACCCTTCATATAGCATAAGTGGGGGGCAGTGGGCCAGCAGGGAGCCCACAAGCCCCCTAGGCGCAGCCAGGGGGGTTGCCGCGCCTAGCAGGCTTGTGGCCACCTGCTGGCGCCCCTCTGGCACTTCTTCGGCCCAATATTTTTTATATATTCCCAAAAGAATCCACGTTTATTTTCACGGCTTTTGGAGTTGCGCAGAATAGGCATCTCAAACTTGCTCCTTTTTCAGGCTAGAATTCCAGCTGCCGGCATTCTCCCTCTTCATGTAAACCTTGCAAAATAAGAGACAAAAGGCATAAGTATTGTAGTGTGAAGTGAAATAACAGCCCAAAAAGCGATAAATATCAACATGAAAGCATGATGCAAAATGGACGTATCAACTCCCCCAAGCTTAGACCTCGCTTGTCCTCAAGCGAAAGCCGAGCTCAATAAATATGACCACATGTTTAGGAAGAGAGGTTTCGACAAAACAAGATACGAACATGCAGGCATCATGATCATGATCAGAACAGCAATAACAACATATAATCTCTCATGCTAAAGTGACAATTCCTTCACAAGGTAAAGTATGGATCAAGAACCTTACCGAGAATTAGCAACCGATAGCCTTTAGTCATTGAAGCAATTGCAATTTATCACAACATCAGAAAGAGTCAAATAAGAGCTTGTAAATCAAATCCACATACTCAATCATCTTTTTGTTCTCTACAATTCCTACAACTCACTGGTACTCATGAGATCAAAGTTTCAGCTGAACACAGAGAAAGATAGGGGCTTATAGTTTTGCCTCCCAACTGCTTACCTCAAGGGTAATGTCAACAATAATAATTCATGAATGCTTACCTCCAAATTGTACTATGAATATAGATCTTTCCCAGGCATATGATGTTAGCCAAGATGAAGGCGAAACAAGGAATTGGTGAAGATCACCATGACTCTTTTAGGGGCAAAAAGTAAAGGTACAAGATAGGCCCTTCGTAGAGGGAAGAAGAGGTTGTCATGCGCTTTTGAGGTTTGGATGCGTGTCCTCTTAGTGCGGAGGAACGTCACTTTATATTGCCTCCTCTGATAAAGAACTTTATTATGTAGTCTGTCGCTTTTATGTCTTCCTCATCAGAGGTTCGTACAAAGCTTATTTTCCACACACTAATAGATCGTACATATTAGGGAGAAATTTTTATTGCTTGCACCGATGACAACTTACTTGAGGGATCTTATTCAATCCATAGGTAGGTATGGTGGACTCTCATGGCAAAACTGGGTTGAATGTTTATGGATGCACATGTAGTATCTCTACTCGGTGCGGGAGTTTTGGCTAATATGAGGTGGAAGCAATCGTCACATGCTAAGGGATCTCTAATCATATAACATTGTTCGGAACCAAGCAAGAACAATTCATTATGTTGTCTTCCTTGTCCAACATCTACTTCTAAGCATGTAATAGTTTAGTGAGTGTTCACAATCATAGATGGTGTCAAAGATGATATATTTATATGTGAACCTCTCCTTCTTTATCACTTCCTATTAATTGCAACAATGACCAAGGTCTACGTTTATCTACCCTCAACAAGTTTCAATCAACATTCCTTTTATATGTGAAGCCATCACTTCCCATAAGATCATTACATGATCTTTCATCCTTTTGTTCTTTTCTCACTCTTTTGATCATGGCAAGAGGCAAAGCCCTCAACTAAGACACTCTTTATTATATGGCTCACGAGCTCGAATACATCGGGGGTGACACAAAGCAAAACTCAAGACTAAAACACTAAGACATTTAATCTACTAGAGAAAAAGAAATCTGAAATGGAACAAACTAAAACAAGGGTAAAGGCAAAATATGTGATGGTGATACGATGCCGGGGCAACTCCCCCAAGCTTGGCACAAGCCAAGGGGATTGCCCATACCCATGCTTAGTTGTCTTCCTTTGGCGGTGATGGTGATGGAGTTGTTGCAGAGGTCTTGAGCTTGTTTAATTTCCACCTGAGCATAAAATTCTGCTCCCTCAGATCATCATTTTCCTCTTCAAGCTTCAACACCCTTTGGCATAATTCCTGCTTACTCTTGTGCAAGAAATGAGAAGGGATAAACAAAGTCTTGGGCTTCTTCCTTGAGTCATGGAGGCTCGACTTCTTGAACTCCACATGCGTGTGTCCAAGTTGAGGTAGAGGAGTCTCCTCCTCATCGGAACTTGTTTGTTCCTTCCCCTTGGGATCATAATCTTCTTCCTCATCAGTGGTCCAGCCATAAGGATCCAAGTCCCCATAGACCATGGGGTTAGCAAGGTAATCTGGCAGATAGCTCTCCCCCTCTGACTCTTGAGAAGACATCTTGCCCTAAATCTGTGGCAGAAAACAGGCTCGAAACGAAAACAGAGGAAATTTGCGTGATACGAGGGTCAGACCTTTCAGGAGAATATGTAGTCATTTTTTCAGACCAGAAGGAGTACTCGGCATGAAAACGGAGTCCGGGAGGAACACGAGGTGGCCACAAGCCCCCAGGAGCGGCCAGGGGGTGGGCCCGCGCCTGGCAGGCTTGTCGCCTCCTTGCGCGCTTTTCGGACTACTTCCAATTTTTCTATTTTTTCAAATATTCCAAAACAGAGAAAAATTCCTACTGGAAAAGTTTTGGAGTCTGTTTTCTTACCAAATCACATACCTCTTCAGTTTCGGAGTCTGAAAAAGGCTGATAAATATCCCTTAGGTATTCTTCCGGAGTTATGGTATTGATGATATTGCTTTCAACATTTATGGGAGTACGTGAGATATAATGCTTGATTCTCTGCCCATTTACAACTCTCGGACAATTACCTTCCGTGTTGTTGATCTTGATAGCACCGGAACGATATACTTCCTCAACAATATAGGGACCTTCCCATTTAGAGAGAAGCTTGCGTGCAAAAAATCTTAAACGAGAGTTATATAGCAAGACATAATCACCTACATTGAACTCGCGCTTTTATATCCTCTTATCATGCCACCTATTAACCTTTTCTTTGAACAACTTGGCATTTTCATATGCCTGAGCTCTCCATTCATCAAGCGAGCTAATGTCAAATAACCTCTTCTCACCAGCAAGTTTGAAATCAAAGTTGAGCTCTTTGATTGCCCAATAAGCTTTATGCTCTAGCTCAAGAGGTAAATGACATGCTTTACCGTACACCATTTTGTACGGAGACATGCCCATGGGATTCTTATAGGCAATTCTATATGCCCATAGTGCATCATCGAGCTTCTTAGACCAATTCTTTCTAGACCTGTTGATAGTCTTTTGCAGAATCTGTTTAATCTCTCTATTGCTTAGCTCTACTTGACCACTGGACGGAGGGTGATAGGGAGATGCAATTCTATGGTTGACATCGTACTTAGCAAGCGTTTTAGGGAAAGCACCATGAATGAAATGTGAACCACCGTCGGTCATTAGATATCTAGGGACTCCAAATCTAGGGAAAATAACTTCTTTAAGCATCCTGATAGAGGTGCTGTGATCAGCACTACTAGTGGGGATAGCTTCTACCCACTTAGTGACGTAATCAAAAACAACTAAGATATGAGTATACCCGTTGGATTTTGGAAAAGGTCCCATATAATCAAAGCCCCAGACATCAAATGGTTTAATGATGAGTGAATAGTTCATAGGCATTTCCTGATGTTTACCGATATTACCTATTCTTTGACATTCGTCACAAGACAAGACAAACTTACGGGCATCCTTAAAGAGAGTGGGCCAATAGAAACCTGATTGCAATACCTTGTGTGCAGTTCTATCTCCCGCATGGTGTCCTCCATAGGCCTCGGAGTGACACTTCTGTAGGATTTGTCCCTGTTCATGTTCAGGTACACAACATCTAATAACACGATCTACTCCTTCCTTATAAAGGTGAGGATCATCCCAAAAGTAATGTCTCAAGTCAAAGAAGAATTTCTTCTTTTGCTGGTATGTGAAACTAGGTGGTATATATTTGGCAACGATATAGTTTGCATAATCAGCATACCACGGTACACTACGTGAAGTATTGATAACATTCAATTGCTCATCGGGAAAGCTATCATCAATAGGTTGTGGGTCGTCAAGAACGTTCTCTAACCTAGACAAGTTATCTACTACGGGGTTACCAGCACCCTTCCTGTCGACAACGTGCAAATCCAATTCTTGTAGCAAGAGAACACATCTGATAAGTATAGGTTTAGCGTCTTTCTTCTCCATGAGGTACTTAATAGCAGCGTGATCAGTGTGAATAGTGACTTTGGAATCAACTATGTAAGACCTGAACTTTTCACATGCAAACACGACTGCTAAAAACTCCTTTTCCGTAGTAGCATAGTTTCTTTGGGCACTGTCTAGAGTTTTACTAGCATAGTGAATAACATTCAACTTCTTATCAACTCGTTTCCCTAGGACAGCACCAACAGCATAATCACTAGCACCACACATGATTTCAAAAGGTAAGTTCCAATCAGGTGGTTGAACAATAGGTGCAGTTATCAAGGCCTTCTTAAGTATTTCGAAGGCTTCCTCACAATCATCGTCAAAAACAAAAGCAAAATCCTTTTGCAAGAGATTGGTAAGAGGCCTAGAAATCATAGAGATGTCTTTAATGAACCTTCTATAGAAACCAGCATGACCAAGGAAACTTCTTATACCTTTGATATCTGTGGGGTATGGCATTTTCTCGATCGCATTAACCTTAGCCTTATCGACTTCAATACCTCTTTCAGAAATTTTATGTCCTAGACGATGACTTCATTAACCATAAAGTGGCACTTCTCCCAATTCAAGACAAGATTGGTGTCTTTACATCTCTGCAAGACTCGATCAAGGTTGCTGAGGCAATCATCAAAGGAATACCCATAAACGGAGAAGCCACCCATGAAAACCTCGACAATCTTTTCACAAAAGTCACAGAATATAGCCATCATACATCTTTGAAAGGTGGCAGGTGCATTACATAAGCCAAAAGGCATACGTCTATAAGCAAAGGTACCGAAAGGGCAGGTGAACGTGGTTTTCTCCTGATCAGATTGTGCAACTGGTATTTGGGAGAAACCAGAATAACTGTCTAGAAAGCAGAAGTGTGTGTGTTTAGACAGTCTTTCTAGCATTTGGTCGATAAAAGGTAAAGGGTAATGATCTTTCCTAGTGGCCTTATTCAATTTCCTAAAATCGATCACCATCCTATAGCCAGTAATAATCCTCTGTGGGATCAATTCATCCTTATCATTAGGGACAACGGTAATGCCTCCCTTTTTAGGGACATAATGCACCAGACTCACCCAATCACTATGAGCAAGAGGATAGATGATACCCGATTCCAGGAGCTTTAGTATTTCTTTTCTAACTACTTCTTTCATCTTAGGATTTAATCTCCTGTGATGATCAGCAACTGGTTTGAAATCAGGATCATTTTCAATATTGTGGTGGCATAGAGTGGGACTAATGCCCTTAAGATCATCAAGAGTATATCCAATAGCAGCACGGTGCTTTCTGAGAGTTTTTAGTAACTTATTTTCTTCATGCTCTGAGAGGCTAGCACTAATTATGACAAGATATATCTCTTTTTCATTAAGATAAGCATACTTAAGAGTATCAAGCAACTATTTAAGCTCGAACACAGGATCACCCTTTGGTTGGGGTGGATCCCCAAGCAGTTCAACATGCAAATTATTCTTAAGGATAGGATATTGTTCTAAGACAGCCCTATCTATCTCATCCTTTTCATCCATATGCATATCATTTTCATGCCCAAGCAAGTATTGCTCTAAGGGATCAGTAGGAGGCACGACAATAGAAGCCAAGGCAATAGTTTCATCCTTACTGGGCAACTCTTTTTCATGAGGTTGTCTACCAAACTTGGAGAAATTGAACTCATGTGACACACCTTCAAAGCCAACAGTGACAGTTTGCTTCTCACAGTCAATATGAGCATTGACGGTATTGAGAAAAGGTCTACCAAATATGATGGGACAAAAGCTATCTTGTGCGGTAGCAAGAATGAGGAAATCAGCAGGATACTTCGTTTTACCACACAAGACTTCAACATCCCTAACAATTCCCACAGGGCAGATAGTATCTCTATTGGCAAGCTGAATAGTGACATCAATAGACTCTATCTCAACATGTGCAATATCGTCTTTAATTTCATCATATAAGGATTGAGGTATTGCACTAACACTAGCACCCACGTCACATAAACCATGATAGCAATGATCCCCTATCTTAACAGAAACAATAGGCGTGCCAACAACAGGCCTATGTTTGTCTCTAGCGTGAGGTTTAGCAATTCTAGCAGCACTTCACAGAAGTGAATATTATGTCCCTCAACATCGTTGGACAGGAGATCTTTGACAATAGCAATGCTAGGTTCAACTCTAATTTTCTCAGGGGGTGTAGGTGTTCTAATGTAGCCTCTACATATCACAGTTGAAGCTTTAGAATGATCCTTTATCCTAACTAGGAAAGGTTGTTTCTCAATGTAAGCATTGGGAACAATAGGATAATTATACGCAATGACTTTCTCTTCAACTGGATTGGGTTTCACTACATTGACTTCTAAAGGAGGATGATATTTAAACCACTTCTCTTTGGGGAGATCAATATGAGCAGCAAATGATTCACACAATGAAGCTACTATATCAGAGTCAAGTCCATACTTAACGCTAAAATCACAAAAGGTATTTGTTTCAACAAAGGATTTAACGCAATCAAACTTGAAACTCATACCTGACTCCTTACCTTCATCAAGCTCCCAATCTTCAGAGCTGCGTTTAATTCCATTTGAAGTCAATATCTCTCTTCATAAAAGAACCGGTACAAGAAGTGTCAAGCATGGTGCGATCATCATGAGAAAGCCGAGCATAGAAGTTCTGAATGATAATTTCTCTCGAGAACTCATGGTTGGGGCATGAATATAACATTGGTTTAAGCCTCCCCCAAGGTTGGGCAATGCTTTCTCTCTCATGAGGCCAAAAATTATAAATATAATTCCGATCACGATGTACGAGATGCATAGGATAAAACTTTTGAGGAAATTCCAATTTCAATCGATTGTAGTTCCACGATCCAGTATCATCACATAGACTATACCATGTCAACGCCTTATCCCTCAAAGATAAGGGAAAGACCTTCTTCTTTACCTCATCCTTGGGCAAACCTGCAAGCTTAAATAAACCACGAACTTCATCTACATAGATTTGATGCAAGTCTGGATGTGATGTTCCATCTCCTGTAAAAGGATTAGCCAGCAGTTTCTCAAGTATACCCGAAGGAAATTCAAAGCAAATATTTTCAGTAGGTGCAGCAAGTTGAGGAGCAACTCTTTGTGCTTCCGTTCGAGGTGAAGATACCCCGAACAAGCCCCTCAAAGGATTAGTTTGCATAGTGACAAGTGACAATAAATTTCAGCACACTATATGCATGTTTCCTTACCAAGTTCCACTTACCAAAGGTGCTTCACTCCCCGGCAACGGCACCAGAAAAGAGTCTTGATGACCCACAAGTATAGGGGATCTATCGTAGTCCTTTCGATAAGTAAGAGTGTCGAACCCAACGAGGAGCAGAAGGATCTAACAAGTGGTTTTCAGCAAGGTAATATCTGCAAGCACTGAAATTATCGATAACAAGTGGTTGTGTGGTGAGATGATTCGTAGCAAGAAACAAGTAACAAAAGTAGCAACGGTGCAGCAAAGTGGCCCAATCTCTTTTGTAGCAAGGGACAAGCCTGGACAAAGTCTTATAGGAGGAAAAATGCTCCGGAAGACACACGGGAATTTCTGTCATGCTAGTTTTCATCATGTTCATATGATTCGCGTTCGTTACTTTGATAGTTTGATATTTGGGTGGACCGGTCCTTGGGTATTTCCCTTACTTTGACAAGCATCCCACTTATGATTAACCCCTCTCGCAATCATCCGCAACTACGAAAGAAGAATTAAGCCAAAGTCTAACCGTAGCATTAAAGTAGTGGATCCAAATCAGCCCCTTACGAAGCAACACATAAACTAGGGTTTAAGCTTCTGTCACTCTAGCAAACCATCATCTACTTACTACTTCCCAATGCCTTCCTCTAGTCCCAAATAATGGTGAAGTGTTATGTAGTCGACGTTCACATAACACCACTAGAGGGAAAATAGCATACAACACATCAAAATATCGAACGAATACCAAATTCACATGACTACTATGAGCATGACTTATCCCATGTCCTCAGGAAAAAAGTAACTACTCACAAAGCATAATAATATTCATGACCAGAGACGTAATGAGTAGCATCAAGGATCTGAACATAAACTCTTCCACCAAATAATCCAACTAGCATCAACTACAAAGAGTAATTAACACTACTAGCAACCTTACGAGTACCAATCGGAGTCGCGAGATGGAGATTGGTTACAAGAGATGAACTAGGGTTTGGAGATGAGATGGTGCTGATGAAGATGTTGATGGTGAAGAGTCCCCTCCGATGAGAGGAGTGTTGGTGAAGACGATGGCGACGATTTCCCCCTCCTGGAGGGAAGTTTTCCCGGCAGGATCGTCCTGCCGGAGCTCCAGATTGGTTCTGCTCAAGTTCCGCCTCGTGGCGGCGGTGAATCCTCCGAAAAGCCTCCTCCTAATTTTTTTTCGGAAAAAAACCCTTCATATAACAGAAGAGGGGGGCCAGAGGGCCAGCAGGGAGCCTAGCAGGCTTGTGGCCACCTGTTGGCGCCCCTATGACACTTCTTCGGCCCAGTATTTTTTATATATTCCCAAAAAAATCCACGTTGATTTTCACGGCTTTTGGAGTTGCGCAGAATAGGCATCTCAAACTTGCTCCTTTTTCAGGCCAGAATTCCAGCTGTCGGCATTCTCCTTCTTCATGTAAACGTTGCAAAATAAGAGAGAAAATGCATAAATATTGTACCGTGAAGTGAAATAACAGCCCAAAAAGCGATAATATCAACATGAAAGCATGATGCAAAATGACGTATCAGACTACATCAACCGGGTTTCTCAATGCTTCCACTTAGCGATCTACAAGGGTATGGATATGAACTCTCCCTCTTGTAGTTGTGATCTCCTTAGATTGAGTCGGTGCGGGTAGGCATTTGTTGGTTTCCCATGTGAAGTTCCCCAACAGACCTATGATCAAGTATTCTTGCTTGGCTCCTATGTTAATGTACTCATACATAGATAATTTCATCATCACCAAAGTGCTTGGTAGATACTAGAGTAGTTGTGCATGTTCGACATGTTTTATTTGACATCTTATTACGTGAGCCTGTTGGTATGCATATTTTTATCCTTTCGAGAACATCCAATTGTTGTTATTTTGGCTTTCAATTTTTTTGGCCAATTGGATGTACAAAAATGCCTAGGTACCCCCTCTAGCTATCTATGCTTTATCATCCCAAATTCAATTAATGATTCATCACAAAATTTAAGCAAGCACTTTTAAGACCCTCTGAGCGAGGAGCACTCAGAGTTACCGTTTTGATAAGGGTTGACTTCCAAAACCTCCCAAGTATTTCTCGATGTGACCAACTTTTGCATCTTGGTTCCACCGAAGCACTAGGGTTGATCTGGTTTTTGAATCTTGCTACCACCGATAGAAAAATCTCGACGTCATCGAGTTGCCCTGCCAATAGGCTGTAAAGCATCTCGTTGGAACCAATATTGACTTTTCTATGCCACCGACAGAACATGGGTATATATATCTATGACCCCCAAACTTAAAAATTTCTTCAATCTTCGGTCAACCGCACCCCCACTGCTGCCTCCACCCACATCTTCAGGACTTTGTTGTTGCTTCCTGTGCGCCCTCGCCACATCAATCCATCACCGTCAATGGATTCATCCCCATCATTGCCGCCATAGAGGAGATTTCACCAAGTTAGGGTAAATCTTCAACCCCTATTGCGCTCCAACGTCTGACTCATGCACATTAGGATGGATTTGATCTCTTGCCACAATTTGCAATGTATCCATCCTCTAGAAAAACTCCATAGAATAGGCCGAACAAAAAAATTAGGTTTAGGTTTCCACTGTAAGTAATTCCGGAGTCACCAAGTCTAGATGTTTTGGCATCACCAATGTGCATTAGCCACATCACAAAGGGTTTCTCAGTGAAACCGAGACGTTACTATCGGTGTCACCAAGATGGAGGTTTAGGGTTTGTGAGCACAACTTCGATGAGACCGAGTCTCTCTTCGGTGAAACCAATTTCAGTAACCAAGTTTCTCTTAAGAATGTTTGTTGCTTCAGAAGCTCTGAATTTTGAAACTCAGTGGCACCGAACTTGCTTATAGTGAAAACGTAGAACGAGTTCCAACTTGCAAAAATGTATGAATTTTGTGATGCTCATGATACGTTTCCGACGTATCGATAATTTATTAAGTATTCATGCCAATATTCTACAAGTTTCATATACTTTTGGCAACATTTTCTATTATTTTTTGGGACTAACTTACCTACCCAGTGCCAGTTCCTATTTTTTTGTGTTTTTTTTGTTTTGCAGAAATTCCATATCAAACGAAGTCCAAACGAGATGAAACTTTATGGAGATTTTTTTGCAATATATGTGAATTTGGGGAAAAAGAATCAACGCTACACGGTTCCCGAGGGAGGCTGATACGTCCATTTTGCATCATGCTTTTATATCAATATTTATTGCATTATGGGCTATTAATACACATTATGGTACAATACTTATGCTTTTTCTCTCTTATTTTACAAGATTTACATGAAGAGGGAGAATGCTGGCACGTGGAATTCTGGACTGGAAAACGAGCAAATATGAGAGACCTATTTTGCACAGCTCCAAAAGTCCTGAAAAGTTATGGAGAATTGTTTTGGAATATTTTGAAAATAATGGGCGAAAGAAGTACCGGAGGAGATCCACCAGGTGGCCACAAGCCATGGGGCATGGCATAACCCCCTAGTCGAGCCATGCAGGCTAGTGGGCCCCTGGCAGGCCTCCGGTGCCCATCTTCTGCTATATGAAGGGTTTTGGCCAGGAAAAAATCATATCAGACCTTTCGAGACATGACGCCGCCGTCTCGAGGCGGAACTTCGGCAGAACCAATCTAGAGCTTCGACGGAGCTATTCTGCGAGGGAAACTTCCCTCCCCGAGGGGGAAACCGAAGCCATCATGATGACCAACGATCCTCTCATCGAGAGGGGGTCAATCTCCATCAACATCTTCATCAGCACCATCTCCTTTCCAAACCCTAGTTCATCTCTTGTATCCGATCCTTGTCTCAAAACCTCAGATTGGTACCTGTGGGTTGCTAATAGTGTTGATTACTCCATGTAGGTGATGCTAGTTGGTTTATTTGGTGGAAGATCATATGTTCGGATCCTTAATGATTATTAATACTCCTCTGATCATGAATATGAATATGCTTTGTGAGTAGTTAAAATTGGTCCTGAGTACATGGGATAAGTCTTGTTATAAGTAATCATGTGAATTTGGTATTCATTCGATATTTTGATAAGTTATATGTTGTCTCTCCTCTAGCGGTGTCATGTGAATGTCGACTACATGACACATCACCATTATTTGGGCCTAGAGGAAGACATTGGGAAGTAATAAGTAGAATATGGGTTGCTAGAGTGACAGAAGCTTAAACCCTAGTTTATGCGTTGCTTCGTAAGGGGCTGATTTGGATCCATATGTTTAATGCTATGGTTAGATTTATCTTAATTCCTATTTCTTAGTTGCGGATGCTTGTAAAAGAGGTTAATCATAAGTGGGAGGTTTGTCCAAGTAAGGGCATCACCCAAGCACAGGTCCACCCACATATCTAATTATCAAAGTAACAAACGCTAATCATATGAGCATGATGAAAACTAGCTTGACATAAACTTCCATGTGTCCTCGGGAGTGCTTTTCTTTATATAAGAGTTTGCGCAGGCTTGTCCTTTGCTACAAAAAGGATTGGGCCACCTTGATTCACCTTAGTTACAATTGTTACTTGTTACCCGTTACAAATTACCTTATCACAAAACTATTTGTCATCGATAATTTCAGTGTTTGCACAGAATTGTTGGAAATATGCCCTAGAGGCAATAATAAATTAGTTATTATTTTATTTATTAGTTCATGATAATCGTTTATTATCCATGCTATAATTGTATTGAATGAAGACTCATTTACATGTGTGGATACATAGACAAAACACCGTCCCTAGCAAGCCTCTAGTTGGCTAGCCAGTTGATCAAAGATAGTCAGTGTCTTCTGATTATGAACAAGGTGTTGTTGCTTGATAACTGGATCACGTCATTAGGAGAATCACGTGATGGACTAGACCCAAACTAATAGACGTAGCATGTTGATCGTGTCATTTTGTTGCTACTGTTTTCTGCGTGTCAAGTATTTATTCCTATGACCATGAGATCATATAACTCACTGACACCGGAGGAATGCTTTGTGTGTATCAAACGTCGCAACGTAACTGGGTGACAATAAAGATGCTCTACAGGTATCTCCGAAGCTGTTAGTTGAGTTAGTATGGATCAAGACTGGGATTTGTCACTCCGTGTGACGGAGAGGTATCTGGGGGCCCACTCGGTAATACAACATCACACACAAGCCTTGCAAGCAATGTAACTTAGTGTAAGTTGCGGGATCTTGTATTACGGAACGAGTAAAGAGACTTGCCGGTGAACGAGATTGAAATAGGTATGCGGATACTGACGATCGAATCTCGGGCAAGTAACATACCGAAGGATAAAGGGAATGACATACGGGATTATATGAATCCTTGGCACTGAGGTTCAAACGATAAGATCTTCGTAGAATATGTAGGATCCAATATGGGAATCCAGGTCCCGCTATTGGATATTGACCGAGGAGTCTCTCGGGTCATGTCTACATAGTTCTCGAACCCGCAGGGTCTGCACACTTAAGGTTCGACGTTGTTTTATGCGTATTTGAGTTATATGGTTGGTTACCGAATGTTGTTCGGAGTCCCGGATGAGATAACGGACGTCACGAGGGTTTCCGGAATGGTCCGGAAACGAAGATTGATATATAGGATGACCTCATTTGGTTACCGGAAGGTTTTCGGAGTTACCGGGAATGTACCGGGAATGACGAATGGGTTCCGGGAGTTCACCGGGGGGGCAACCCACCCCGGGGAAGCCCATAGGCCATAGGGTGGCGCACCAGCCCTTAGTGGGCTGGTGGGACAGCCCAAAAGGGCCCTATGCGCCATACAAAAAAATCAAAGAGAAAGAAAAAAAAAGGGAGGTGGGAAGGAAGGGAAGGACTCCCACCCACCAAACCAAGTCCAACTCGGTTTGGGGGGGGGAGCCTTCCCCCCTTGGACTCGGCCGACCCCCTTGGAGCTCCTTGAGCCCCAAGGCAAGGTCCCCTCCCTCCCACCTATATATACGGAGGTATTGGGGCTGATTTGAGATGACTTTTCCACGGCAGCCCGACCACATACCTCCACGGTTTTTCCTCTAGATCGCGTTTCTGCGGAACTCGGGCGGAGCCCTGCTGAGACAAGGTCATCACCAACCTTCGGAGCGTCGTCATGCTGCCGGAGAACTCTTCTACCTCTCCGTCTCTCTTGCTGGATCAAGAAGGCCGAGATCATCGTCGAGTTGTACGTGTGCTGAACGCGGAGGTGCCGTCCGTTCGGTACTAGATCGTGAGACTGATCGCGGGATTGTTCGCGGGGCGAATCGAGGGACGTGAGGATGTTCCACTACATCAATCGCATTCACTAACGCTTCTGCAGTATGATCTACAAGGGTACGTAGATCACTCATCCCCTCTCGTAGATGGACATCACCATGATACGTCTTCGTGCGCGTAGGAAAATTTTTGTTTCCCATGCGACGTTCCCCAACAGTGGCATCATGAGCTAGGTTCATGCGTAGATGTCTTCTCGAGTAGAACACAAAAGTTTTTGTGGGCGGTGATGTGCGTTTTTCTGCCCTCCTTAGTCTTTTCTTGATTCCGTGGTATTGTTGGATTGAAGCGGCTTGGACCGACATTACTCGTACGCTTACGAGAGACTGGTTTCATCGTTACGAGTAACTCCGTTGCTCAAAGATGACTGGCAAGTGTCGGTTTCTCCAACTTTAGTTGAATTGGATTTGACCAAGGAGGTCCTTGGATGAGGTTAAATAGCAACTCATATATCTCCGTTGTGGTGTTTGCGTAAGTAAGATGCGATCCTACTAGATACCCTTGGTCACCACGTAAAACATGCAACAACAAAATTAGAGGACGTCTAACTTGTTTTTGCAGGGTATGCTTGTGATGTGATATGGCCAACGATGTGATGTGATATATTGGATGTATGAGATGATCATGTTGTAATAGAAATATCGACTTACACGTCGATGGTACGGCAACCGGCAGGATCCATAGGGTTGTCTTTATACGAACGTTTGTGCTTGCAGATGCGTTTACTATTTTGCTAGGACGTAGCTTTAGTAGTAATAGCATGAGTAGCACGACAACCCCGATGGCGACACGTTGATGGAGATCATGATGATGGAGATCATGGTGTGACGCCGGTGACAAGAAGATCGTGCCGGTGCTTTGGTGATGGAGATCAAGAAGCACGTGATGATGGCCATATCATGTCAGTTATGAATTGCATGTGATGTTAATCCTTTTATGCACCTTATTTTTCTTAGAACGACGGTAGCATTATGAGGTGATCTCTCGCTAAAATTTCAAGACGAAATTGTGTTCTCCCCGACTGTGCACCGTTGCTACAGTTCGTCGTTTCGAGACACCACGTGACGATCGGGTGTGATAGACTCAACGTTCACATACAACGGGTGCAAAACAGTTGCGCACGCGGAACACTCGGGTTAAGCTTGACGAGCCTAGCATGTGCAGACATGGCCTCGGAACACATGAGACCGAAAGGTCGAGCATGAATCGTATAGTTGATATGATTAGCATAGAGATGCTTACCACTGAAACTATTCTCGACTCACGTGATGATCGGACTTGAGATAGTGGATTTGGATCATGTACCACTCAAATGACTAGAGAGATGTACTTTTTGAGTGGGAGTTCTTAAGTAATATGATTAATTGAACTAATTTTCATGAACATAGTCTAATGGTCTTTGCGAATTGCGATGTAGCTTGCGCTATAGCTCTACTGTTTTTATATGTTCCTAGAGAAAATTTAGTTGAAAATTGATAGTAGCAAAACTTTGTAGACTGGGTCTGTAAAACCGAGGATTGTCCTCGTTGCTGCACAGAAGGATTATGTCCTTAATGCACCACTCGGTGTGCTGCACCTTGAGCGTCGTCTGTGGATGCTATGAACATCCGACATACACGTTTCTGATGACTACACGATAGTTCAGTGCAAAATACTTAATGGCTTAGAAGCAAGGCGCCGAAAACGTTGTAAAAACGTCACGGAACATAAGTGACGTTCTAAAGAGATGAAATTGTGATTTCATGCTTGTGCCCTTGTTAAGAGGTACGAGACCTCCGACAAGATTCTTTGTCCACAAAGTAAAGGAGAAAGGCTCAATCGTTGAGCATGTGCTCAGATTGTCTGAGTACGACAATCGCTTGAATCAAGTGGGAGTTAATCTTCCAGATGAGATAGTGATAGTTCTCCAAAGTCACTGCCACCAAGCTGTGAGAGCTTAGTGATAAACTATAACATATCAAGGATACATACAATGATCCTTGAGCGATTCGCGATGTTTGACACTACGAAAGTAGAAATCAAGAAGGAGCATCAATAGTTGATGGTTTGTAAAACCACTAAGTTTCAAGAAAGGCAAAGGCTAGAAGGGATACTTCGTGAAACGGCAAAACAGTTGCTGCACTAATGAAGAGACCATAGATTAAACCCAAACCCGAGACTAAGTGCTTCTGTAATGAGGGGAACAGTCACTGAGGCGGAGCAACTCTAGATACTTGGTAGATAAGATGGCTGGCAAAAGTCAAGAGAAGTATATTAGATATACATGATGTTGATGTGTACTTTACTAGTACTCCTAGTAGCATGAGGGTATTGGATACCGGTTCGGTTGCTAAGTAATTAGTAACACGAAATGAAAGCTATGGCATAAACGGAGACTAGCTAAAGGCGAGGCGACGATATGTGTTGGAAATGTTTCCAAGGTTGATATGATCAAACGTCGCACGCTCCCTCTACCATCGGGATTGGTGTTAAACCTAAATAATTGTTATTTGGTGCTTGCGTTAAGCATGAACATGATTGGATCGTGTTTATTGCAATACGATTATTCATTTAAATAGAATAATGGTTACTCTATTTTCTTGAATAATCACCTTCAATGGTTTATTGAATCTCGATCGTAGTGTTACACATGTTCATAATATTGGTGCCAAAAAGATATGAGTTAATGATGATAGTACCACTTACTTGTGGCACTGCCGCTTGAGTCATGTTAGTATAAATTGCATGAAGAGGCTCCATGTTGATGGATCTTTGTACTCACCTGATTTCGAATCACTAGTGACATGCAAACCATACCACATGAGCAAGGCCTTGTTTTCATTGAGATGAAATAAGATAGTAACTTGTTGGAAGTGATACATTTTGATGTATACAGTCCAATGGGTACTGAGGCACGCAGTGGATATCATTATGTTCTTACTTCACTGATGATTTGAGTAGATACAGGAGTATTTACTTAATGAATCACAAGTCTGAAATGTTGAAAAGTTCAAATCCGTTTCAGAGTGAAGTTCGTCGTAACAAGAGGATAAACTGTCTACGATATGATCATAGAAATGAATATCTGAGTTACGAGTTTTGGTACGCAGTTAAGACAATGTGGAAATTGTTTCGCAATTCATGCCACCTGGAACATCATAGTGTGATGATGTGTCTGAACATCATAGCCACGCACTATTTGGTATGGTGCATACTATGATGTCTCTTATCGAATTACCACTATCGTTTATGGGTTATGCATTAGAGACAACCGCACTCACTTTAAATAGGGCACCGCGTATTTCCGTTGAGATGACACAGTATAGACTGAGGTTTAGAGAAATCTAAACTGTCGTTTCTTGAAAGTTTGGGGTTTCGACACTTATGTGAAAAAGTTTCAGTCTGATAAGCTCGAACCCAAAGCGGATAAATGCTTCTTCATAGGGTATCCAAAACAGTTGGGTACATCTCCTATCTCAGATCCGAAAGCAAAGTGTTTGTTTCTAGAAACGGATCCTTTCTCGAGGAAAGGTTTCTCTCGAAAGAATTGAGTGGGAGGGTAGTAGAACTTGATGAGGTTATTGAACCATCACTTCAACCAGTGTGTAGCAGGGCGCAGGAAGTTGTTCCTGTGGCGCCTACACCAATTGAAGTGGAAGCTGATGATGGTGATCATTGAGCTTCGAATCAAGTTACTACAAACCTCGTAGGTCGACAAGGTCGCGTACTGCTGCAGAGTAGTACGGTAACCCTGTCTTGGAGGTCATGTTGTTGAGCAACAGTGAACCTACGAGTAATGGAGAAAGCGATGGTGGGCCCAGATTCCGACAAATGGCTGGAAGCCACGAAATCCGAGAGAGGATCCATGGATGAAAACAAAGTGTAGACTTTGGAAGAATTACTTGATGGTCATAGGACTATTGAGTAAAGATGGATCTTTAAAGGAAAACAGACGATGATGGTGATAAGTCACTATTAAGAAAAGCTCGACTTGTCGCAAAGATGTTTTCGACAAGATCAAACAGCTGACTATGATGAGACTTTCTCACTCGTAGCGATGCTAAAGGTCTGTTAGAATTATGTTAGTTGTTGATGCATTATTTATGAAATATTGCACGTAGGATGTAAAAACATTGTTTCCTCGACGGTTTCCTTGAGCAAACATTGTATGTGATACAACCAGGAGGTTTTGTCGATCCTAAAGATACTAGCAAGTATGCAAGCTCCAGCGATCCTTCAATGGACTGGTGCAAGCATCTCGGAGTTGGAATATATATACTTTGATGAGATGATCAAAGATTTTGGGTTTGTACAAGGTTTATGAGAAACTTGTATTTCCAAAGAAGTGAGTGGGAGCACTATAGAATTTCTGATAAATATATGTGGTTGACATATTGTGGATCAGAAGTAATGTAGAATTTCTATAAAGCATACAAGGTTGTTTGAAAGGAGTTTTTCAAAGGAATACCTAGATTGCGCTACTTGAACGTTGAGCATCAAAGATCTATGGAGATAGATCGAAAGCGCTTAATAGAAGTTTCAACAAGATGCATGCCTTGACAAGTTTTTGAAGGAGTTCAAAATAGATCAGTAAAGAAGGAGTTCTTGGTTGCATTGTAAGGTGTGAATTTGAGTAAGACTCAAAACCCGACCACGGCAGAATAAAGAGAATAGACGAAGGTCATCTTCTATGCCTTAGCCGTAGAATCTAAAGTATGCCATGCTGTGTACCGCACCTGATGTGTGCCTTGACTCAAAGTCTGTTGAGAGGTACAGAGAGTGATCCATGATTGAATCACTAGCAGCGGTCAAAATTTATCCTTAGTAACAAATGGACTAAGGAATTTTTCTCGATTATGGAGGTGGTTAAAGAGTTCGTCGTAAAGGGTTACGTCGATGCAAGCTTTGACACTAATCCGAATAACTATGAGTAGTGAAACGGATTCATATAGTAGCGTAGATATTTGGAGCATTTCCGAATAGCACGTAGTAGCAGCATCTATAAGATGACATAAAGATTTGTAAAGAACGCACGGATCTGAAAGTTTCAGAACCGTTGACTAAAACCTCTCTCACGAGCAAGACGTGATCAGACCCCATAACTATATGGGTGTTGGATTCGATGGAATCACATGGTGATGTGAACTAGATTATTGACTCTAGTGCAAGTGGGAGACTGTTGGAAATATGCCCTAGAGGCAATAATAAATTAGTTATTATTTTATTTCTCAGTTCATGATAATCGTTTATTATCCATACTATAATTTTATTGAATGAAGACTCATTTACATGTGTGGATACATAGACAAAACACCGTCCCTAGCAAGCCTCTAGTTGGCTAGCCAGTTGATCAAAGATAGTCAGTGTCTTCTGATTATGAACAAGGTGTTGTTGCTTGATAACTGGATCACGTCATTAGGAGAATCACGTGGTGGACTAGACCCAAACTAATAGACGTAGCATGTTGATCGTGTCATTTTGTTGCTACTGTTTTCTGCGTGTCAAGTATTTGTTCCTATGACCATAAGATCATATAACTTACTAACACAGGAGGAATACTTTGTGTGTATCAAACGTTGCAACGTAACTGGGTGACTATAAAGATGCTCTACAGGTATCTCCGAAGGTCTTCGTTGAGTTAGTATGGATCAAGACTGGGATTTGTCACTCTGTGTGACGGAGAGGTATCTCGGGGCCCACTCGGTAATACAACATCACACACAAGCCTTGCAAGCAATGTAACTTAGTGTAAGTTGCGGGATCTTGTATTACGGAACGAGTAAAGAGACTTGCCGGTGAACGAGATTGAAATAGGTGTGCGGATACTGACGATCGAATCTCGGGCAAGTAACATACCGAAGGATAAAGGGAATGACATACGGGATTATATGAATCCTTGGCACTGAGGTTCAAACGATAAGATCTTCGTAGAATATGTAGGATCCAATATAGGCATCCAGGTCCCGCTATTGGATATTGACCGAGGAGTCTCTCGGGTCATGTCTACATAGTTCTCGAACCCGCAAGGTCTGCACACTTAAGGTTCGACGTTGTTTTATGCGTATTTGAGTTATATGGTTGGTTACCGAATGTTGTTCGGAGTCCCGGATGAGATCACGGATGTCACGAGGGTTTCCGGAATGGTCCGGAAACGAAGATTGATATATAGGATGACCTCATTTGATTACCGGAAGGTTTTCGGAGTTACCGGGAATGTACCGGGAATGACGAATGGGTTCCGGGAGTGCACCGGGGGGGCAACCCACCCCGGGGAAGCCCATAGGCCATAAGGGTGGTGCACGAGCACTTAGTGGGCTGGTGGGACAGCCCAAAAGGGCCCTATGCGCCATACAAAGAAAAATCAAAGAGAAAAAAAAGGGAGGTGGGAAGGAAGGGAAGGACTCCCACCCACCAAACCAAGTCCAACTCGGTTTGGGGGGGGAGCCTTCCCCCCTTGGACTCGGCCGACCCCCTTGGGGCTCCTTGAGCCCCAAGGCAAGGTCCCCTCCCTCCCACCTATATATACGGAGGTATTGGGGCTGATTTGAGATGACTTTTCCACGGCAGCCCGACCACATACCTCCATGGTTTTTCCTCTAGATCGCGTTTCTGCGGAGCTCGGGCGGAGCCCTGCTGAGACAAGGTCATCACCAACCTCCGGAGCGCCGTCACGCTGCCGGAGAACTCTTCTACCTCTCCGTCTCTCTTGCTGGATCAAGAAGGCCGAGATCATCATCGAGCTGTACGTGTGCTGAACGCGGAGGTGCCGTCCGTTCGGTACTAGATCGTGGGACTGATCGCGGGATTGTTCGCGGGGCGGATCGAGGGACGTGAGGACGTTCCACTACATCAACCGCGTTCACTAACGCTTCTGCTGTACGATCTACAAGGGTACGTAGATCACTCATCCCCTCTCGTAGATGGACATCACCATGATAGGTCTTCGTGCGCGTAGGAAAATTTTTGTTTCCCATGCGACGTTCCCCAACAAGAATACCTTACTCAAAACCTCTTGTCGTTTCCTTCTGCTCCTCGTTGGGTTCAACACTCTTACTTATCGAAAGGACTACGATATATCCCGTATACTTGTGGGTCATCAAGACTCTTTTCTGGCGTCATTGCCGGGGAGTGATGCGCCTTTGGTAAGTGGAACTTGGTATGGAAAAATTATATATTATGTTGAAATTTACTGTCACTTGTCACTACGAAAAATAATCCTTTGAGGAGCTTGTTCAGGGTATCTTCAGTTCGACCAGAAGCACAAAGAGATGCTTCTAAACCTGCTGCACCTACTGAAAATATTTATTATGAACTTCCTTTGGGTATGATAGAAAAACTGCTAGCTAATCCTTATGCAGGAGATGGAACACTACATCCTGATTTGCACCTAATCTATGTGGATGAGGTTTGTGGATTATTTTAGCTTGCAGGTCTGCCCGAGGATGATGTCAAGAAGAAGGCATTTCCTTTATCTATGAAGGAAAAGGCGTTGACATGGTATATGCTTTGTGATGATATTGGATCATGGAACTACAACTATTGAAATTGGAATTTCATAAAAAGTTGTATCCTATCCATTTGGTTCATCGTGATCGGAACTATATTTATAATTTTTGGCCTCGTGAAGGAGAAAGAATTTCTCAAGCTTGGGGGAGTCTTAAGTCAATGTTATATTCATTCCCCAATCATGAGCTCCCGAGAGAAATTGTAATTCAGAATTTTTATGCTCGTCTCTCTCGTAATGATCAATCAATGCTTGACACTTCTTGTGCTGGTTCCTTTATGAAGAAAGATATTGAATTCCAATGGGACTTATTGGAAAGAATTAAATGCAACTCTGAAGATTGGGAAGTCGACGAAGGTAATGAGTCAGGTATAAGCCTTAAGTTTGGTTGTGTTAAATCCTTTATAGACACCGATGCTTTTCGTGATTTTAGCACTAAATATGGAATTGACTCTGAGGTAGTAGCTTCATTTTGTGAATCTTTTGCTACTCATGTTGATCTCCCCATGGAGAAGTGGTTTACATATCATCCTCCCATTGGAGTTAAAGTGGTAGAACCTATTAAAGTTCAAGAAGAAACTATTATTTATAATACTTTTCATGTTATTCCTACTGCTTATATTGAGGACCCACCTTTTCCTGTTAGGATAAAGGAACATGCTAAAGCTACAACTGTGGTTCGTAAGAGTTGTACTAGAACACCTACACCTCCTGAACAAACTAAAGTTGAACCTAATATTGCTGTGGTTAAAGATCTCGTGGTTGATAATATTGATGGTCATGTCATTCACTTCTGTGAGGAAACCACTAGAATTGCTAGACCTGATACTAAGGGTAAACATAGAATTATTGTTGGCGTGCATGTTGTTTTTGTTAAAATAGGAGATCATTGTTATCACGACCTATGTGATGTGGGTGCTAGTGTGAGTGCAATTCCTTTTGCCTTATACCAAGAAATTATCAATGATATTGCACCTGCCAAATTAGAGGAAATTGATGTTACCATCAAGCTTATTAATAGAGATACGATTTCACCAATTGGGATTGCTAGAGATGTTGAAGTCTTGTGTGAGAAAATAATGTATCCTACTGATTTTCTTGTTTTTGGTTCCCCAGAAGATGCTTTTTGTCCCATTATATTCGGTAGACCCTTCTTGAATACTGTTAATGCTAAGATTGATTGTGAAAAAGAAACAGATACTGTAATTTTTGGGGATGCATCTCATGAGTTCAATTTCTCTAAATTTCATAGAAAACCCTATGACAAAGAATTGCCTAGTAAAGATGCAATTATTGGTCTTGATTTTATCGCTATGCCTCATACCAATCCATTAGAACAATATTTCCTAGACCATGAAAATTATAAGCATATGAATGAAAGGAATGAAATAGATAAGATTTTCTTTGATCAGCAGCCTATTCTGAAACACAAACTACCTGTTGAAATACTTGGGGATCCTCCTCCACCCAAGGGTGATCCCGTGTTTGAGCTTAAACAATTACCTGATACTCTGAAGTATGCTTATCTTGATGAAAAAGAGATATATCCTATTATTATTAGTGCTAACCTTTCAGAGCATGAAGAAAAGAGATTATTGAAAACTCTGAGGAAGCACTGTGTCGCTATTGGATATACTCTTGATGATCTTAAGGACATTAGTCCCACTCTATGTCAACACAAAATCAATATGGAACCAGATGCTAAACCAGTTGTTGATCACCAATGACGATTAAATACTAAAATGAAGGAAGTGGTAAGAAATGAAATACTAAAAATTCTGGAGGGAGGTATTATTTATCCTATTACTGATAGTCGATGGGCTAGTCCCGTTCATTGTGTCCATAAAAAGGGAGGTATTACTGTTGTTCCTAATGATAAAGATGAATTGATCCAGCAAATAATTGTTACAAGATATAGAATGGTAATTGATTTCAGGAAATTAAATAAAGCTACAAGGAAAGATCATTACCCGCTACCTTTTATTGATCAAATGCTAGAAATACTATCCAAACATACACATTTTTGCTTTCTAGATGGTTATTCTGGCTTCTCTCAAATACCTGTATCAAAAGAGGATCAAGAGAATACGACTTTTACTTTCCCTTTCGGTACCTTTGCTGATGGACTTATGGCTTTTGGTTTATGCAATCCACCTGCTACCTTTCAAAGATGTATGATGACTATATTCTATGACTTGTGAAAAGATTGTTGAGGTTTTCATGGATGATTTTTCCGTTTACGGAACTTCTTTTGATGATTTCTTGAGAAACCTTGATCGAGTTTGGAGAGATGTGAAGAAACTAATCTTGTATTAAATTGGGATAAGTGCAACTTTATGGTTAATGAAGGCATTGTCTTGGGACACAAAATCTTGAAAAGAGGTATTGAAGTTGATAAAGCTAAAGTTGATGCTATTGAAAAAATGTTGTGTCCAACAGATATTAAACGTATAAGAAGTTTCCTTGGTCATGCTGGTTTTTATACGAGATTTATTAAAGACTTCTCTAAAATTTCTAAGCCTCTCACTAATCTTTTGCAAAGGGATGTTCCATTCATTTTTTATGATGATTGTGTAGAAGCATTTGAAATTCTTAAGAAAGACTTGATAACTGCACATGTTGTTCAAGCACATGATTTGAACCTACCCTTTAAAATTATGTGTCATGCTAGTGATTATGATGTTGCTGTTGTTCTAGGACAAAGAGTCAATAAGAAATTCAATGCCATCCATTACGCTAGGAAAACTCTAGACAGTGCTCAAAGAAACTACGCTACCACTGGAAAGGAAATTTTAGCAGTCGTGTTTGCTTGCGATAAGTTTAGACCTTACATTGTTGATTCCAAAGTAACTATTCACACTGATCACGCTGCTATTAAGTACCTTATATAAAAGAAAGATGCTAAACCTAGACTTATTAGATGGGTCCTTCTTCTACAAGAATTAGATTTGCATATTATTTATAGAAAGGGCGCTGATAACCTCGTGGCAGATAACTTGTCTAGATTAGAAAATATTCTTGATGACCCGCTACCTATTGATGATAGCTTACCTGGTGAAAAATTAGTTGTCATAAATGCTTCATGCAATGCTCCTTGGTATGCTGATTATGCTAATTACATTGTTGCTAAATTTATACCACCTAGTTTCACATACCAACAAAAGAAAAAGTTCTTCTATGATTTAAGATATTACTTTTGGTATGATCCACACCTTTATAAAGAAGGAGTAGATGGTATTATTAGACGTTGTGTACCTTAGCATGAACTAGGATAGATCCTTCACAAGTGTCACTCTGAGGCCTATGGAGGACACCAAGCTGGAGATAGAACTGCACACAAGGTATTACAATCTGGTTTTTATTGGCCTACTCTCTTCAAGGATGCTCGTAAGATTGTCTTGCCTTGTGATGAATGTCAAATAATTGGTAATATTAGTGGACGTCAGGAAATTCCTATGAATTACTCTCTAGTTATTGAACCATTTGATGTTTGGGGTTTTGATTATATGGGACCTTTTCCAAAATCCAACGGGTATACTCATATTCTAGTTGATGTTGATTATGTTAGTAAGTGGGTAGAAGCTATTCCAACGAGTAGTGTTGATCATAACACTTCTATTAAAATGTTGAAAGAAGTTATTTTTCCTAGATTTGGAGTCCCTATATATTTAATGACTGATGGTGGTTCACACTTTATTCATGGTGCTTTCCGTAAATTGCTTGCTAGGTATGATGTTAATCATAGAGTTGCATCTCCTTATCATCCTCAGTCTAGTGGGCAAGTAAAATTGAGCAATAGAGAAATTAAATTGATCTTCCAAAAGGCCATTAATAGATCTAGAAACAATTGGTCTAAGAAACTTTATTATGCATTATGGGCTTATAGAACCACTTACAAAAACCCTATGGGTATGTCTCCGTATAAAATGGTTTATGGGAAATATGTCACTTACCTTTAGAGCTAGAACATAAATCCTATTGGGCAATTAAAGAGCTTAATTATGATTTCAAACTTGCTGGTGAAAAGAGGTTATTTGGCATTAGCTCACTTGATGAATGGAGAACCCAGGCCTATGAGAATTCCAAGTTGTTTAAATAAAAGCTTAAGAGATGGCATGATAGAAGGATACAAATGCGTGAATTGAATGTAGGTGACCATGTCCTGCTATACAACTCTCATTTAATATTTTTTGCAGGAAAACTTCTCTCTGAGTGGGAAGGTCCTTACATTGTCGAGGAAGTATATTGTTTCGGTGCCATCAAGATCAACAATGCCGAAGGAATGAATCCGAAGGTGGTAAATGGGCAAAGAATCAAACATTATATGTCACGTACTCCCATAAATGTTGAAACTAATATTATCAATACCATAACTCCGGAAGAGTACATTAGGGAGACCTATCAGAATGCCTCGTACCCCGAAAAGGAATAGGTATGTGCTATGATAAGCAAACCGACTCCAAAACGTTTTCAATTGCAATTTTTACCAGTTTTGGAATATTTAAAAAATTAGGAGAATTTAAAGCAGTCTGAAGCATGCACGAGGAGGCGACAAGCCAGGGGCGCGGCCTACCCCCTGGTCATGCCCTGCAGGCTTGTGGCCAACCCGTGCACCCTCTGGACTCTGTTTTCTTGTGGAATACTCCTTCGGGTCGGCAAAAATTCATTATATAATCCGCCGAAGGTTTTGACCCCTGTATCTCGACAATATCTCCTATTTTCATTTTGAGTTGTTTTCTGTAGTAGATTCAGAGCAATATGTCTTTGCAAGAATCTGTTGGGGAGAACTGTGTCGGGCAGATCACGGAGGAAAAGGTGGAAGCTGACTTGAAAATGATAGATGCTATGGAGGAAGACCAAGAAGTTACCTCTCGTTTGCAACCTGAAGCCATGTTGGAATAACTTCACAACTCAGCAATTCAGAATTCGGTTATCCCTCCTAATGCTAAATTTCTCACTTATGAAAATATGAAAGAGTGTTGCCTTTCCCCCGCAGCAATGGAACATCCATGGGTTATTGGAGCTCTAACCGTCACTTGAAAAATCCACAAGGAAATAATGGATCTCGGACGACAAAATAATAAGCTTGAGGAGGAGAATCGCATTCTGAGGGGCATCATCGCCAAGAATATAAAACCACTACCTTCGAAGGAAGACAACTGAACACATGGGTATGTGCACTCCCCTTGGCTTGTGCCAAGCTTGGGAGAGGTGCCCCGGTATCGTATCAGCATAACACCTTTTTAACTTTTTCTTTGTTTTTCCTCGTTCGGTCCTTTTGGTTATATCTTGATCTGGTAGAATATAGTTTTAGTGTGATATAGTTTTAAGTTTTCTTTTTGTTCCCCCTTTGTAAGCAAGTCCGAGGGTTATATAACAAAGAGTAGTTTTGAATTGAGGGCTTTGCTTGCTTGCTATGATCTAGAAAAAAACAAATATAAAGAAGTATAGAATAAAAGCAAAAGAGCATACATGAAGATCTTATGGGGAGTGATGACTTCACATATAAAAAGTATGTTGATTGAAATTTGTTGTGAGTTGACAAAAAAAGCTATTAGTTATTGTTGCAACTAAAAGGAAGTAATAAAGAAAGAGAGTTTCATATATAAAAATATTATCTTAGAGATCTTTTATGATTGTGAGTACTCATTAAAATATTATATGCTAAAAGGTTGATGTTGGACAAGGAATATAACATAATGAGTTATGTTTGCTTATTTCCGAATATAAGTTATATGCTTGTAGATCCTTCGTGTCGCTTTCTGCCACCTCATATTAGCCAAAAGAAACTCCTGCACCAAGTAGAGATACTACTTGTGCATCCAAAAACCTTTAACCCAGTTTTTCTTTGAGAGTCCACCATACCTACCTATGGATTGAGTAAGATCCTTCAAGTAAGTTGTCATCGGTGCAAGCAATAAAAATTTCTCCTTAAATATGTGTGGTTTATTAGTGCGAGGAAATAAACTTTGTACGAACTTGTGATATAGAAGAAATAAAAGCGACGGACTACATAATAAATTTCTTTATCACAAGGGGCACTATAAAGTGACGTTCTTTTGCATTAAGAGATTGTATATCCAACTATAAAAGCGCATGACAACCTGTGGTTCCCTCTGCGAAGGGCTTATCTCTTACTTTTACTTTCTAGTACTTACCTTTATGCAAGAGTCGTGGTGATTTTCACCATTTCCTTTATTTTGCCTTTATGTTTTGGCAAGCGTCGTGTGTTGGGGAATGGTCTAGACAAATATATCCACTCGGATGTGGGTGATCATGAGTAATTATTGTTGACATTACCCTTCAGGTAAATAGTTGGGAGGCAAAACTAAAAGCCCCTATCTTTCTCTGTGTCCGATTGAAGCTTTGACCTCATAGGTACAGCGTGACTGTTAGCAATTATGAAAGACTATAAGATGATTGAGTATGTGTATTTTCTTTACAAGCTCTTATATTGACTCTTTCCTACATTGCGATAAATTGGAATTGCTTCAATGACTGAAATCATAGTTTGTTAGTTCTCAATGGAGTTCTTGATGCATATTTTGCCTTGTGAATGAATTGTTACTCTAGTACAGGATATTCTATGTCAATAGGTATTGTTGTTCTTAATATAATCATGATGCCTTCATGACCGTATTTTATTTTATCGACGCCTCAATCTCTAAACATGTGGGCATATTTATTGATGTTGGCTTTCGCTTGAGGACAAGCGAGGTCTAAGCTTGGGGGAGTTGATACATCCATTTTGCATCATGCTTTTATATGAATATTTATTGCATTATGGGATGTTAATACACATTATGGTACAATAATTATGCCTTTTCTGTCTTATTTTACAAGATTTACATGAAGAGGGACAATGCCGGCAGGTGGAATTCTGGACTAGAAAAAGGAGAAAATCTGAGAGACCTATTCTGCACAGCTCCAAAAGTCCTGAAAAGTTACGGAGAATTGTTTTGGAATATATTAAAAATAATGGGCGAAAGAAGTACCAGAGGGGAACCACCAGGTGGCCACAAGCCACGGGGCATGGCATACCCCCTGGTCGCGCCCTGCAGGCTTGTGGCCCCCTGGCAGGCCTCCGGTGCCCATCTTCTGCTATATGAAGGGTTTTGACATGGAAAAAATCATATCAGACCTTTCAGGACAGGACGCCGCCATCTCGAGGCGGAACTTCGACAGAACCAATCTAGAGCTCCGGTGGAGCTATTCCGCCGGGGAAACTTCCCTCCCCGAGGGGGAAACTGAAGTCATCGTCATCACCAACGATCCTCTCATCGAGAGAGGGTCAATCTCCATCAACATCTTCATCAACACCATCTCCTTTCCAAACCCTAGTTCATCTCTTGTATCCGATCTTTGTCTCAAAACCTCAGATTGGTACCTGTGGGTTGCTAGTAGTGTTGATTACCCCTTGTAGTTGATGCTAGTTGGTTTATTTGGTGGAAGATCATATGTTTAGATCATTAATGATTATTAATACCCCTCTTATCATGAATGTGAATCTTCTTTCTGAGTAGTTACATTTGTTCCTGCGGACATGGATAAGTCTTGTTATAAGTAATCATGTGAATTTGGTATTCGTTCGATATTTTGATAAGTTATATGTTGTCTCTCCTCTAGTGGTGTCATGTTAACATCGACTACATGACACATCACCATTATTTGGGCCTAGAGGAATACATTGGGAAGTAATAAGTAGACGATGGGTTACTAGCTTAAACCCTAGTTTATGTGTAGCTTCATAAGTGGCTGATTTGGATCCATATGTTTAGTGCTATGGTTAGATTTTCCTTAATTCCTATTTCGTAGTTGCAGATTCTTGAGAGAGTGGTTAATCATAAGTGGGAGGTTTGTGCAAGTAAGGGCAGCACCTAAGCGCCGGTCCACCCACATATCAAATTATCAAAGTAACGAACATGAATCATATGAGCATGATGAAAACTAGCTTGACATAAATTTCCATGTGTCCTCAGGAACGCTTTTCTTTATATAAGAGTTTGTCCAGGCTTGTCCTTTGCTACAAAAAGGATTGGGCCACCTTTCTGCACCTTATTTACAATTGTTACTTGTTACCCGTTACAAATTACCTTATTACAAAACTATATGTCACCGATAATTTTAGTGCTTGAAGAGAATACCTTACTGAAAACCGTTTGTCATTTCCTTCTGCTCCTCGTTGTATTCGACACTCTTACTTATAAAAAGGACTACGATAGATCACCTATACTTCGGGGTCATTAGAGGCACAAGCCAAAACTGTGCATCCAGGGGGGTGGCCGCGCCCACATGGCCAATGGCTCCTCCTTAAGTCAGTTGGGTCCCTTCTTTCGCCACAAGAAAGATATTTTTCTGATAAAATCCCCTCAAAATTTCAGCCCAAAACGGTGAAGGGCGAGAAAACAGAAACGAAAATAGGAGAGAAACAAAGAGAGAGATCCAATCTCGGTAGGGATCTCACCCCTCCGAGATCCATGGTAGCCAAGCACCAGAGGGGAGAACCTCTCCCCATCTAGGGAGAGGCCGTGTAGGAGGAAGCCTAAGGGGGAGACTCTATCCCCCTCTCTTCTGTTGGCATCGTCGTGCCGCAGAAGGAACCATCAACTTGGTGATCGTCTTCATCAACATCACCTTCCCCCATCTATCTATGGTGGTCCACTCTCCCTCACTCCCCTGTAATTCCCTACTTGAACATGATGTTTCGTGCCAACATTATTAATCAATGTTGTGTTACCATTTTATGATGTTTGAGTAGATTTATGGTGTCCTTTGGCTTGATTGACGATCTTGATTGATTTGAGTGTATGATTTATTTTGGTGTTGTACTTTGGTGCCCTTTGTGCGGCACACACACATGAAGGAGTTCTTGATGCAGGGTTTGCAATATGTTCATGATTCACTTATAGTGGGTGGATAGAGTGACAGAAGCTTACACCCGAGTAAGGGAGTTGTTTGCGTATGGGAGTAAAGGGGACTTGATGTTTAATGCTATGGTTGGGTTTACCTTAATGATTTCTAGTAGTTGTGGATGCTTTCTAGAGATACAATCATAAGTACATATAATACGAGTACGGAAAGTATGTTATCTCTTGCATTTCCCTCATATAAAATTGCAAGAAAGATTACCGATCTTGTTATCAATTACCTAGGATGATTCCGCACACCAAACTATGATTATCCCACACTCGCTATTTGTAATGTATTGTGATATATTATAACTCTATTTAGTGAAGAAACTATATTTCATATTATAGTTCTTCAATATCATGCAAAGTTATCCTCTCTATACCCACAACACGGTTTTATTTCTCGTTATTAAATAGAAGCAAACGTTCGGTGTATGTGGAGTCGTATCGGTGGCACATCGGACTTGAGACAATATTGATCTTACCTTTAGCTCCTTGTGGGTTAGACACTCCATACTTACCACTTCCATCTTTGTAAATTTCTATGATGATTCCTTGCACTTGGGGATTATCAAGCTTTTTTCTGGCGCCGTTACCGGGAAGCAATAGCGTGGGGTTAATATTTCCACGTATGCTTTTTTCGTCTATCACCAAGTAGATTTTGTTTTAATTTTGTTTTTGTTTTATTATTTTATTTCTTTAGTTGAGGGTGAAACAAACAAAACTAATTGAAAAATTAAAAACCCAAAAATATTACTTGCCTTATATAACAGAAGCGATTGGAAAATTGTGCATTGGAGAAGTCAAGGTTGACCTTGAACACTTGTGTTCATGCTCGTGGAAACATTGTACAAAATTTCATGAAGTTTCTCATAAGAATAATTATACCCTTGTGTATACCACTGTACCATAAAAATAATGTGCTTTTCATAATATTCATGATGCTCTTTTCCATGTTTCATCAACTACCCTTATGTGAGCATCATTGAAATTATCATGCCTAGCTAAAAGGCTTTAAAGAAAAGCGCTTGTTGGAAGACAACCCAAAACTTATACTTTATGTTTTTTGTGTTCACTTGATTAATCTAATGTAGAAATCATTTTTTGTCTCTTATTTCAATAATGTGCCAGGTAAGGCCTTTGGGATGATTTGGATGATAAGTAGAATTGATACGGGGCAAAAACAGAAACCTTGACGTCGAGTGGAGAATTTCTGCGATTTTACTGGCATGTCTTTTTTATCTGAATTTTTATACATGATTATTATACAAATTCCCTAGGTCTTCCAAATTTTTCATAATTCTTTGAGTTACATCAGTATGGCGTTTGTGATGATCATTAGAGAATGTTCTCTTTTAGACAAATTCTGTTTTTGCTTGCATAGTTTGCTTGTTTTGATGATGCTATGGATTGTATGGGGGGTATAAGCCATGGATTTGTTAGACTACAGTAACTTATGAAATAATTAAATATGGATCAATTTATAACAATACCTTAAGTTTATGATTTCCCTATTATACTAACGGATCTCATGAGGTTTCTCTTATGTTTTGTGTGATTGAAGTTTTCAAGTTTTGGGTGAGATACCAATATGAGGGGAATAAGTAGAATAAATACTATAAGCTTGGGGATGCCCAAGGCGCCTCAAATATAATATCCAAGGGAGACTCAAGCGTTTAAGCTTGGGCATGCCCCGTTGGCATCCCCTCTTTCGTCTTCAACACTATCGGTATATCTTACTTGGGGCTATATTTTAATTGTCACATAATATATGTTTTGCTTGGAGCGACATTTTATTTTGTTAGTATTTGATTAATGTTATTTATAATCTTGTTTTTAAATAAGAAGTTCCAAAAATTTCCTTTGGAATGCTAGAATTGCATGTGTGAGGTGTGTTGTATAAAACAAAAACTTTTGTTGTAGTATATAACTTATGAGATTTTACTGGAACGTGGGAAGTTCCTAATTTTTTTACAAAGTACTTCCATACAAATTATTTAGCTTTTCCTAAATTTTCAGAATTTATGGAGATACATAAGTACACTTCTTAAATTGATTACTATAGAGTGTTCTGTTTTGATTGATTGTTGGCATAGTCGTGTTATCTACTTATCCTAGATTATCCGTGGCTTATATTGGTAGATATAAATTGTGGAAATGATATTATACAGTACCTAATGCTTGAAAAATATTATGCAACTTGTCTTGGCAAGACATGAAGTGATTCTTATAAGTACTAACCTCTCTCACAAGTTCTTTTCCAGTTTTGTGTGGATGAAGTTTTTGAGACTTAGGTGAAACCGGGATATGAGAGGATTGAACGGGATACAAAATCTCAAGCTTGGGGATGCCCAAGGCACCCAATTAAATATTACAAGAAATTTCAAGCATTTAAGCCTGAGGATGCTTCACATCCCACCTCTCTTCGTCAATAATTATCGGTTAGCCAATGTTTATCCTAAGTTTTCATTCGTTCACATGTGTTATTCTTGGAGCATATTCTGTTTTTACTATTCCCATTTATTCTATGCACGATGCTCATATGATATAATCTTGTTTGATTTATAGAATGCTTCATGTGCTTCACTTAAATCTTTTGAGCATGGCTTTATAGAATGCTTCGTGTGCTTCACTTATATATTTTGAGCTTAGATATTGGTCTCTCTATATTCATTGAAGGATGCTCTATGAACTTCACTTATATCTTTTTTAGAGTAATTTTATGATCACTCTTGTGCTTCACTTGTATCATAATAGAAAATGTTGAATGAATTGAATGTCATAAAACATGAAATTAGATATGCTACATTTGATTGTCCCATGGGGAATAGTGACTTCACATACTAAGAGTATAAGCAATAAAATTTATTGGAGGTTAGCAAACATAGCATTGGTCACTTGGACAATTCATGAAAGTACACCGAAGAAAGAGAGACTTCACATATAAATATACTATCTTGGACATCTTCTATGATTGTGAGCCCCCATCAATTATTTTCAATCTAGATCAAATAGTTGACGTTGGACAAGGAAGGCAACGTAATGGTTATATTTTCTTATATTCACATAGTAGTTATATTGTCATGGATTATCTAATATGTGGTGCTTGCTTAGGAACTTTTGATAGCCTAAAAATTTGCACTAAGTAGAGATACTACTTGTGCATCCATAACCCTTAAACTCAGTTTCTTGCCATAAGAGTCCACCATATCTACCTATGGATTGAATAAGATCCTTCAAGTAAGTTGTCATTAGTGCACAAAGCAAGAAAAAATGCTCCTAAATATGTAAGATCTTTTACTGTAAGGGAAAATAAGCTTTGTACGATCTTGTGATGGCAAAGAAATAAAAGCGACGGAGTGCATAGTAAAGTTTGCTATCACAAGGGGCAATATAAAGTAATGTTCCTTTTCATTAATAGATTGCACATACAAAAATAAAAAGTGCATGACAACCTATGCTTCCTGTGCGAAGGGCTTATATTTTATTTTTTTTATTTTCGCAAGAGTCAATAATGTCCATCCCTATTCCAATCTATTAATTCTTTAGTTGGCAAGCATCAGGTGGTGGGGAAAGATCGAGGCACATATATCCAGTTTGATATAGGTGATCATGATTCATTACTGTTGACATTATCCTTAGATAAATAAGTTGGGAGGTGGAATATTAAGCCCCTATCTTCCTTTGTGTTTGATTGAAACTTCTTGTTCTAAAAATATGCATTGAGTGTGATAAATCATGGAAGACTAAATGCTAGTTGAGTATGTGGAATTTGCTAAATCAAAGCTCTTACATAAACCCTTCCTAAAAATAAGATGAATTGTGATTGTTTGATGACTGAAAACATATTTTTCTAGTTTTCAAGAAAGTTTATGGTCTATATTTTAACATGTGAGTAGATTGTTACTTGGTCATGAGAATTTCTATGAGAAAAGAGTTGTTGTTTTATGATTCTAGAAAAAGTGATTGGAAGTAACATTGATTAAACTTATATACAATGCTAGCATTCAGACTTCATAAATTATTTATTTTATCATTTACCTACTCGAGGACGAGCAAGAATTCATCTTGGGGATGCTGGTACGTCTCCAACGTATCGATAATTTATGAAATATTCATGCCAATATTCTACAAATTTCATATACTTTTACCAACATTATATATTATTTTTTGGGACTAACTTACTTACCCAGTGCCAAGTGTTAGTTCTTGTTTTCAGTGTGTTTTTTGTTTCATAGAAATTTCATATCAAATAACGTACAAACATGATAGAAATTTATGTTTTTTTTTCAATATATGTAAATTTTTGGAAGAAGAATCAAAGCAACACGGTGCCCGAGGGAGGCACAAGCCAACATGGAGTAGCTAGGGGGTTGGCCGCACCCTGATGGCTTGTGGCTGCCCCTTAAGTCGGTTGGGGCCCTTCTTCCGCAACAAGAAATATATTTTTCTGATACAAACCCCCTCAAAAATTCAGCCCATTCGGAGTTATGGATCTCGGGATATTTAACAAATGGTGAAGGGCCAAAAAGAGGAGCGAAAACAGGACAAAAACATAGAGAGAGATCCAATCTCGAAGGCTATCTCGCCCCTTAAGGAGCCATGGCGGCCAAGGACCAGAGGGGAGAACCTCTCCCCATCTAGGGAAAGGTCATGGAGGACAAATCCTAAGGGGGGAGACTCTCTGTCGCTCTCTTCTGGTGCCAGCGGAGTGCCGCCGGAGGAAACATCGCCGTTGTGGTCGTCTTCATCAACGTCATCGTCTCCATCACCTTCCCTCATTTACGTATGATGGTCCGCTCTTGTGCACCCCGCTGTAATCCCCTACTTGAACATGGTGTTTCATGCCACATATTATTATTCAATGATGTGTTATCATCCTATGATGTTTGAGTAGATTTATGTTGTCCTTTGGGTTGATTGATGATCTTTATTAATTTAAGTGTATGTTTTATTTTGGTGATGTCCTTTGGTGCCCTTCGTGTCGTGCACACATGAGGGAATTCTCATTGTAAGGTTTGCAATATGTTCATGATTCACTTATAGTGGGTGGCCAGAGTGATAGAATATTACACCCGAGTAAGGGAGTTGTTTGCGTATGGGAGTAAAGGGGACTTGATGTTTAATGCCATGGTTGGGTTTACCTTAATGATTTATAATAGTTGTGGATGCTTGCCAGAGATCCAATCATAATTCCATATGATCAAGTAAGGGAAGTATATTAGCTCATGCCTCTCCCTCGTATAAAATTGCAAGAATGATTACTCATCTTGTTATCAATTGCCTAGGATGATTCCCCACACCATACCATCATTATTCCACACTCGCTATTTGTAATATATTGATATATTCTAACTCAATTTCATGCAGAAACTATTTTTCATATTTTAGTTCTTCAATATCATGCAAATTTATCCTCTCTATACCCGTAATGTGGTTTTATTTCTTGTTACTATATATAAGCAAACGTTCGGTGTATGTAGAGTCGTATCGGTGGAAGATAGGACTTGAGAGAATATTGATATTACCTTTCGCTCCTTGTGGGTTCGACACTCCATACATACCACTTCCATCTTTGGAAATCTCAATGATAATTCGTTGCACTTGGGTATTATCAGCTCATCTTGTCCACTCCTCTATATCTATTTCATAGGGTCAAAGCTAAGTTATGTGTTGGAAATATGCCCTAGAGGCAATAATAAATTTGTTATTATTATATTTCCAATTCATGATAATTGTCTATTATTCAAGCGATAATTGTATTAACAAGAAACCGTAACACCTGTGTGAATATATAGATCACAATGTGTCCCTAGTGAGCCTCTAGCTGGCTAGCTCGTTGATCAACAAATGATCATGGTTTCTTGATCATGGACATTGGATGTCATTGATAACGGGATCACATCATTGGGGAACGATGTGATGGACAAGACCCAATCCTAAGCATAGCACTAGATTGTGTTGTTCGTCTTCTAAAGCTTTTCTAATGTCAAGTATCATTTCCTTAGACCGTGAGATTGTGAAACTCCCGGATACAGTACGAGTGCTTTGGGTGTACCAAACATCACAACGTAACTGGGTGATTATAAAGGTGCACTACGGGTATCTCCGAAAGTGTTTGTTGAGTTGTACGAATCGAGAGCGGGATTTGTCACTCCGTGTGATGGAGAGGTATATCTGGGCCCACTCGGTAATCCATCATCATATTGAGATCAGTGTGACTAAGGGGTTAGCCACGGGATGATGTGTTACGGAACGAGTAAAGAGACTTGCCGGTAACGTGATTGAACAAGGTATAGGGATACCGACGATCGAATCTCGGGCAAGTATCATACCGATAGACAAAGGGAATTGCATACGGGATTGATTGAATCCTTGACATTGTGGTTCATCCGATGAGATGATCGTGGAACATGTGGGAACAAACATGGATATCTAGACCCCGCTGTTGGTTATTGGACGTAGGGATATCTTGGTCATGTCTGCACGTTTCCCGAACCCGTAGGGTCTACACACTTAAGGTTCAATGATGCCAGGGTTATAGGAAAATAGTTTACGTGGTTATCGAAGGTTGTTCGGAGTCCCGGATGAGCTCACGGACGTCACGAGGAGCTCCGGAATGGTTTGGAGGTAAAGGGTTCTGGGGGTCCACCGGGAGGGGCCACCAGCCCCAAAGGCTAGCATGGGCTAAAAGGTGGAAGGGAACCAGCCCGGAGTGGGCTGGTCCGCCTTCCACCAAGGCCCAAGGCGCGGCAAGGGAGGAAGGGGGCAAACCCTGGCGTAGGAGGGGGCCCAAGGCCCATCTGGGGCGCCACCCCTCCTCTCCCTTGCCCTCGCCGCCGCCCTCTGCCCTAGATGGGGCTGCCGCACCCCTTGGGGGTGGGAACCCTAAGGGTGGGAACCTCCTCCATCTCCCCCTATATATGGTGGAGGTTTAGGCCTTTGGAGAACACACGAAAACTCTCTCTCTCGGCGCAGCCCTACCCTCTCTCTCCTCCTCCTCCGCACAACATAGCGAAGTTCTGCCGGAGAAACACGTAGCTCCATCGCCACCACGCCGTCATGCTGCCGGAGCTCTCTCCCTCAAACTCTCCTTCCTCCTTGCTGGTTCAAGGTGTTGGAGACGTCACCGGGCTGCACGTGTGTTGAACGCGGAGGTGCCGTAGTTTGGCACATAGGTCGGAATCCACCGCGATCTGAATCGCTGCGAGTACGACTCCATCGACCGCGTTCATAGTAACGCTTCCGATTAGCGATCTTCAAAGGTATGAAGATGCTATCCAACCTCTCTCGTTGTTGGTTTCTCCATAGATAGATCCTTGTATGGCGTAGCAAAATTTTGAAATTACTACGATGCCCAACAGTGGCATCTGAGCCAAGGTTCTATGCGTAGATTCTATGCATGAGTGGGCGCTGATTTGTCAACTTGCTTGCCGTTACTAGTCTTATCTTTTTCGGCGGTATTGTGGGATGAAGCGGCCCGGACCGAGTTTACACGTACGCTTACGTGACACTGGTTCCACCGACAAACATGCACTTGGTGCATAAGGTGGCTAGCGGGTGTCTGCCTCTCCCACTTTAGTCGAATTGGATTTGATGAAAAGGGTCCTTATGAAGGGTAAATAGCATTGGCATATCGACATTGTGGCTGTCACGTAGGTGAGGAACTTTCTTGCTAGAAACCCTAACAAGCCAGGTAAAACTTGCAACAACAATTAGAGGACGTCTAACTTGTTTTTGCACGGTATGCTATGTGATGTGATATGGCCAAAATGATGTGATGTTACATATGTGATGTATGAGATTGATCATGTTCTTGTAATAGGATTCACGACTTGCATGTCTCTGAGTATGACAACCGGCAGGAGCAATAGGAGTTGTCTTAATTTATTATATGAGATGCAATGCCATGTTGATTACTTTACTTTATCGCCAACGGTTACCTATAGTAGTAGAAGTAATAGTTGGCATGACGACTTCACGGAGACACAATGATGGAGATCATGATGATAGAGATCATGGTGTCATGCCGGTGACGACGATGATCATGGTGCCCCGAAGATGGTGATCAAAGGAGCAAGATGATATTGGCCATATCATGTCACTATATGATTGCATGTGATGTTTATCATGTTTTACATCTTATTGCTTAGAATGACGGTAGCAAATATAAGATGATCCCTCATTAAAAATTTTGGGATAAGTATTCCCTCAAGTGTTCACCGTTGCGAAGGTTCGTTGTCTCGAAGCACCACGTGATGATCGGGTGTGATAGATTCTAACGTTCACATACAACGGGTTTAAGCCAGTTTACACGCGAAAAACACTTAGGTTGACTCGACGAGCCTAGCATGTACAGACATGGCCTCGAATACGGGAGTCCAAAAGGTCGAACATGAGTCATATGGTTGATATGATCATCATGGAGATGCTCACCATTGATGACTAGCCCGTCTCACGTGATGATCGGACACGGGCTAGTCGACATGGATCATGTAACACTTGGATGACTCGAGGGATGTCGATCTAAGTGGGAGTTCATTAGTAATTTGATTAGATGAACTTAATTATTATGAACTTAGTCTAAAATTGTCTTTACAAATATTGTACATCCAATGGCCAACGCAAATGTCCCATTCAACTTCAACGCGTTCCTAGAGGAAACCAAGCTGAAAGACGATCGGAGCACCTATGCGGACTGGGCTCGTAACTTAAAGCTCATCCTCATGGCTTCCAAGAAGGCATATGTCCTTGATGCACCGCTAGGTGATCCTCCCGTTACTGTGGCGACCCAAGACATTAGGAGCGTCTGGCAGTCGCGGAGTGATGACTACTCTCACGTTCAGTGCGGCATGCTTTACAGTTTAGAACTGGGGCTCCAAAGGCGTTTTGAGCAACACGGAGGATATGAGATTTTAGAAGAGCTGAAACTTGTTTTTCAAGCTCATGCCCAGGTCGAGAGATATGAAGTCTCTGACAAGTTCTTTAGTTGTAAGATGGAGGAAAATAGTTGTGTCAGTGAGCACATACTCAGAATGTCTGGGTTGCACAACCGCTTGACTCAGCTGGGATTTGAACTTCCGGATGATGCGGTCATTGACAGAATCCTCCAGTCACTTCGACCTAGCTACAAAGGCTTTGTGATGAATTACAACATGCAAGGGATGGAAAAGACTATTCCCGAGTTGTATTCAATGCTGAAATCTGCGGAGGTAGAAGTCAAGAAAGAGCATCAAACGTTGATGGTCAATAAGACCACCAGTTTCAAGAAGGGCAAGGGTAAGAAAAGCTTCAAGAAAGATGGCAAAGCTGTTGCCGCGCCCGGTTAGCCAGTTGTCGGGAAGAAGTCAAAGAAAGGACCTAAGCCTCAGACTCAGTGCTACTACTGCAAGGGAACCGGTCACTGGAAGCGAAATTGCCCCAAGTACTTAGCGGACAAGAAGGCCGACAATGTCAAAGGTATAAGTGATATACTTGTTATTGATGTGTACCTTACCAGCGCTCGTAGTAGCTCCTGGGTATTTGACACCGGTGTTGTTGCTCACATTTGCAACGCTAAGCAGGAACAATGGAACAAGCATAGGCTGGCTAAGGACAAGGTGATGATGCACGTCGGGAATGGTTCCAAGGTCGATGTGATCGCCGTCGGCACGCTACCTCTACATCTACCTTCGGGATTAGTTATAAACCTTAATAATTTTTATTTAGTACCAGCTTTAAGCATGAACATTGTATCGGGATCTCGCTTGATGCAAGATGCCTACTCATTTAAATCTGAGAATAAAGGTTGTTCTATTTATATGAGTGGTATGTTTTATGGTCATGCCCCGCTGGTTAATGGTTTATTCCTAATGAATCTCGATCGTGATATTACACATATTCACAGGGTGGGTGCTAAAAGATGCAAGGTTGATAATGATAGTCCCACATACTTGTGGCACTGCTGCCTTGGTCATATCGGCGTAAAGCGCATGAAGAAACTCCATACAGATGGACTTTTGGAGTCACTTGATTTTGAATCATTTGACACATGCGAACCGTGCCTCATGGGCAAGATGACCAAGGCCCCGTTCTCCGGAACAATGGAGCGAGCAACTAACTTGTTGGAAATAATACATACCGATGTATGCGGTCCAATGAGCGTTGAAGCTCGCGGTGTCTATCGTTATGTTCTCACCCTCACTGATGATTTAAGTAGATATGGATATGTCTACTTAATGAAGCACAAGTCTGAAACCTTTGAGAAGATCAAGGAATTTCAGAGTGAGTTGGAGAATCAACGCGACAAGAAAATAAAGTTTCTACAATCTGATCATGGAGGAGAATATTTGAGTCATGAGTTTGGCACACACCTACTGAAATGTGAAATTGTTTCACAACTCACGCCGCCTCGCACACTGCAGCGTAACAGTGTGTCTGAACGTCTTAATCGCACTTTATTGGATATGGTGCGATCTATGATGTCTCTTACCGATTTACCGCTATCATTTTGGGGATATGCATTGGAAACTACCGCATTCACTTTAAATAGGGCACCGTCTAAATCCGTTAAGACGACACCGTATGAATTATGGTTTGGCAAGAAACCTAAGCTGTCGTTTCTTAAAGTTTGGGTTTGCGATGCTTATGTGGTGAAACTTCAACCAGAGAAGCTCGAACCCAAAGCGTAAAAATGCGTCTTCATAGGATACCCTAAGCAAACTATTGGGTACACCTTCTATCTTAGATCTGAAGGCAAGATCTTTGTTGCTAAGAACGGATCCTTTTTCCAGAAAGAGTCTCTCTCGAAAGAAGTAAGTGGGAGGAAAATAGAACTTGATGAGGTAATTGTACCTCCTCTCGAACCAGAGAGTAGCGCAACGCAAGAAAACTTTTCTGAGGCGCCTGCACCGGCTAGAGATGAAGTTAATGATGATGATCATGACACTTCGAATCAAGTTGTTATTGAACCGCGAAGGTCAACAAGGGTACGCTCTAAACCAAAGTGGTACGGCAACCCTGTCATGGAAATCATTTTGTTAGACAACAGTGAACCTTCGAACTATGAAGAAGCGATGGTGGGCCCCGATTCCAACAAATGGCTTGAGGCCATGAAATCCGAGATAGGATCCATGTATGAGAACAAAGTGTGTACTTTGGTGGACTTGCCCGATGATCGGCGACCCATAGAAAATAAATGGATCTTCAAGAAGAAGACTGATGCGGATGGTAATGTGACCATATATAAGGCTCGACTTGTCGCTAAGGGTTATCGACAAGTGATGAGACCTTCTCACCCGTAGTGATGTTGAAGTTGGTCGGTATCATGTTAGCAATTGCCGCATTTTATGATTATGAAATCTGACAAATGGATGTCAAAACAGTATTCCTGAATGGCTTTCTTAAAGAAGAATTGTATATGATATAGCCGGAAGGTTTTGTTGATCCTAGCATTGCTAACAAGGTATGCAAGCTCCAGCGCTCCATCCATGGGTTGGTGAAAGCATCTCAGAGTTGGAACATTCGCTTTGATGAGGTGATCAAAGCGTTTGGGTTTATACAGACTTATGGAGAAGCATGTATTTACAACAAAGTGAGTGGGAGCTTTGTAGCATTTCTCATATTATATGTGGATGACATATTGTTGATGGGAAATGATATAGAACTATTGGAAAGCATCAAGGCCTATTTGAATAAGAGTTTTCCAATGAAGGACCTTGGAGAAGCTGCTTACGTATTAGGCATCAAGATCTATAGAGATAGATCAAGACGCCTCATAGTTCTTTCACAAATCACATACCTTGACAAGATATTGAAGAAGTTCAATATGGAGAAGGCTAAGAAGGAGTTCTTGCCTGTATTGCAAGGTGTGAGGTTGAGTGCGACTCAACGACCGACCACGGCGGAAGATAGAGAAAATATGAGTATCGTCCCCTATGCTTCAGCCATAGGCTCTATCATGTATGCCATGCTGTGTACCAGACCTGATGTAAACCTTGCCATAAGTTTGGTAGGGAGGTAGCAGAGTGATGGAGGTGCCGAAGAGCTCGTCGTAAAGGGTTACGTCGAAGCTAGCTTCAACACAGATCCGGATGACTCCAAGTCACAAACCGGATACGTGTACATTTTGAATAATGGGGCAGTTAGCTGGTGCAGTTCCAAGCAAAGCATCGTGGCGGCATCTACATGTGAAGCGGAGTACATAGCTGCTTCAGAAGCAGCACAAGAAGGAGTGTGGATTAAGGAGTTAATCACAGACATAGGAGTGATTCCAAGTGTGTCGCGCCCGATGACTCTGTTTTGTGACAACACTGGAGCTATTGCTACTGCAAAGGAACCCAGGTTTCACAAGAGGACCAAGCACATCAAGCGCCGCTTCAACTCCATTCGTGGATATATCCAGGATGGAGATATATATATTTGTAAAGTACATACGGATCAGAATGTCGCACACCCGTTGACTAAACCTCTTCCACGAGCAAAGCATGATCATGTTGGAAATATGCCCTAGAGGCAATAATAAAATGGTTATTATCATATTTCCTTGTTCATGATAATCGTCTATTGTTCATGCTATAATTGTATTAACAGGAAACAGTAATACAGGTGTGGATAAATAGATCACAATATGTCCCTAGCAAGCCTCTAGTTGGCTAGCTCGTTGATCAATAAGTGATCATGGTTTCCTGATCATGGACATTGGATGTCATTGATAACGGGATCACATCATTAGGAGAATGATGTGATGGACAAGACCCAATCCTAAGCATAGCACAAGATCGTGTTGCTCGTATGCTAAAGCTTTCCTAATGTCAAGTATCTTTTCCTTCGACCATGAGATTGTGCAAATCCCGGATACCGTAAGAGTGCTTTGGTGTATCAAACGTCACAACATAACTGGGTGACTATCAAGGTGCACTACGGGTATCTCCTAAAGTATCTATTGGGTTGGTACGAATCGAGATCGGGATTTGTCACTCCGTGTAACAGAGAGGTATCTCTGGGCCCACTCGGTAGAACATCATCATGATGAGCTCAATGTGACTAAGGAGTTAGTCACGGGATGATGTGCTACGTAACGAGTAAAGAGACTTGCCGGCAACGAGATTGAACAAGGTATGTGGAGATCGACGATCGAATCTCGGGCAAGTTCTATACCGGTAGACAAAGGGAATTGTATACGGGATTGATTGAATCCTTGACATCATGGTTCATTCGATGAGATCATCGTGGAACATGCGGGAGATACCATGGGTATCCACATCCCGCTGATGGTTATTGGCCGGAGAGGTGTCTCGGTCATGTCTGCATGCCTCCCGAACCCGTAGGGTCTACACACTTAAGGTTTGATGATGCTAGGGTTATAGAGAATTGTTATACGAGGTTACCGAAGGTTATTCGGAGTCCCGTATGAGATCTCGGACGTCATGAGGAGCTCCGGAATAGTCCGGAGGTAAATAATTATATATAGGAAGTGAGGATTTGGTCATCGGAATTGTTTCTGGCGACACCGGTAATGTATCGGGACCACCGAAAGGGTTTCAGGGGTCCACCGGGAGGGGCCACCAGCCCCAAAGGCTAGCATGGGCCAAAAGGTGGAAGGGAACCAGCCCAGAGTGGGTTGGTGCGCCTCCCACCTAGGCCGAAGGCGCTACAAGAGAGGGAAGGGGGAAAAACCCTAGTGCAGATGGGCCTAAGGCCCATCTGGGGTGCGCCACCCCCCTCTCTCTTGCCCTGGCCGCCACCACTAGCCCTAGATGGGGCTGCCGCACCCTTTGGGGGTGGGAACCCTAACAGGGTGCGCCCCCTCCCTCTCCCCCTATATATAGTGGAGGTTTTGGCTGATTTGAGACAAACGAAATCTCTCTCTCGGCGCAGCCCTGCTTCTCCTCCCCCACGGTGCTTGGCAAAGCCCTGCCGGGAGACCTCATAGCTCCACCGCCACCATGCCGTCGTGATGCCGAAGCTCTCCCTCAACCTCTCCCTCCTCGCTGTATCAAGGCGTGGGAGACGTCACCGGGCTGTATGTGTGTTGAACCGGGCACATAGATCGGAACCGACCGCAATCTGAATCGCTGCGAGTACAACTCCATCGACTGTGTTCATAGTAACGCTTCAGCTTAGCGATCTTCAAAGGTATGAAGATGCTCTACAACCTCTCTCGTTGCTGGTCTCACCATAGATAGATCCTTGTATGGCGTAGGAAAATTTTGAATTTACTACGTTCCCCAACAGTGGCATCCGAGCCAAGGTTCTATGTGTAGATTCTATGCACGAGTAGAACACAAAAGTTGTGGGCGTTGATTTTTTCAATTGCTTCCCGTTACTAGTTTTATCTTGATTTGGCGGCATCGTGGGATGAAGCGGCCCGGAAAGACTTTACACGTACTCTTACATGAGAATGGTTCCACCGAGAGACATGCACCAGTTGCATAAGGTGGCTAGCGGGTGTCTGTCTCTCCTACTTTAGTCGGATCGGATTCGATGAAGAGGGTCCTTATGAAGAGTAAATAGCATTGGCATATCAACATTGTGGCTGTCATGTAGGTAAGAAACGTTCTTGCTAGAAACCCATATCAGCCACGTAAAACTTGCAACAACAATTAGAGGACGTCTAACTTGTTTTTGCGGGGTATGCTATGTGATGTGATATGGACACAAGAATGTGATGTTGCATATGTGATGTATGAGATTGATCATGTTCTTGTAATAGGATTCACGACTTGGAGGTCGATGAGTATGACAACCGGCAGGAGCCATAGGAGTTGTCTTAATTTATTGTATGAGATGCAACGCCATGTTGGTTACTTGACTTTATTGCTAAACGTTAGCTATAGTAGTAGAAGTAATAGATTGGCGTGACGACTTCATGGAGACACAATGATGGATATCATGGTGTCATGCCGGTGACGATGATGATCATGGTGCCCCGAAGATGGTGAACAAAGGAGCAAGATGATAATGGCCATATCATGCCACTATATGATTGCATGCGATGTTTATCATGTTTTTTTTACATCCTATTGCTTAGAACAACGGTAGAAAAGATAAGAGGATCCCTCATGAAAATTTTGAGAAAGTATTCCCCTAAGTGTGCACCGTTGCGAAGGATCGTTGTCTCGAAGTACCACGTGATGATCGGGTGTGATAGATTCTAACGTTCGCATGCAACGGGTGTAAGCCAGTTTACACACGCATAACACTTAGGTTGACTCGACGAGCCTAGCATGTACAAACATGGCCTCAAATACAGGAGACCGAAAGGTTGAACATGAGTCATATGGTTGATACGATCAGCATGGAGATGATCACCATTGAATACTAGTCCATCTCACGTGATGATCGGACATGGGCTAGTCGACGTGGATCGTGTAACACTTGGATGACTAGAGGGATGTCGATCTAAGTGGGAGTTCATCAGATGAACTTAATTATCATGAACATAGTCAAATAGGTTTTTGCAAATTATGTTGTAACTTATGCTATAACTCTACGGTATTTGATACGTTCCTAGAGAAAATATGGTTGAAAGATAGAAGTAGCAATTATGCGGACTCGATCCGTTAACTGAGGATTGTCCTCATTGCTAAACAGAAGGCTTATGTCCTTAACGCACCGCTCGGTGTGCTTAACCCCAAGCGTGATCTATGGATGTTGCGAACATCCGACATACACGTTTCTGATAACTACATGATAGTTCAGTGCATATTGCTTGAATGACTTAGAATTAAGGCGTTAAAGAAGTTTCGAACGTCACGGGACATACGTGATGATCCAAGAGATGAAATTGGGTTCATGCCCTTGTTGAGAGGTATGAGACCTCCGACAAGATTCTTTGTCTGCAAAAGTAAAGGAGAAGAGCTCAATCATTGAGCATGTGCTCAGATTGTCTGAGTACTACAATCGCTTGAATCGAGTGGGAGTTGATATTCCAGATGAGACAGTGATAGTTTTCCAAAGTCATTGACACCAAGCTATTGGAGCTTCGTGATGAACTATAACATATCAAGGATAGATATGATGATCCTTGAGCTATTCGCGATGTTTGACACCGCGAAAGTAGAAATCGAAAAGGAGCATCAATTGTTGATGGTTTGTGAAACTGCTAGTTTCAAGAAGGGAAAAGTCATGAAGGGATACTTCATTAAACGCAAACCTGTTGCTACTCTAGTGAAGAGACCCAAGGTTGAACTCAAACCCGAGACTAAGTGCTTCTGTAATGAGGGGAACAGTCACTGAAGATGAACTACCCTAGACACTTGGTAGATGAGAAGGCTGGCAAAGTCGACAAAAGTATATTGGATATACATGATATTGATGTGTACTTTACTAGTACTCCTAGTAGCACAAGGGTATTAGATACCGGTTTGGTTGCTAATTGTTAGTAACTCGAAATAAAAGCTACGGAATAAACAGAGACTAGCTAAAGGCGAGGTGACGATGTGTGTTGGAAGTGTTTCCAAGGTTGATATGATCACACATCGCACGCTCCCTCTACCATCGAGATTAGTGTTAAACCTAAATAATTGTTATTTGGTGTTTGCATTGAGTATAGACATGATTGGATTATGTTAATGGAAAATACGATTATTCATCTAAAGATAATAATGGTTATTCTGTTTACTTGAATGATACCTTAAATGGTATTGCACCTAGAATGAATGGTTTATTGAATCTCGATCGTAGTGATACACATGTTCATAATATTGTTGAGAAAAGATACAAAGTAGTAATGATAGTACCATTTACTTGTGGCACTGCTGCTTGAGTCATATTGGTATAAAATGCATGAAGAAGCTCCATGCCAATGGATCTTTATACTCACTCATTTTTGAAACGTTTGAGACATGCAAACCATGCCTGTTGGTATAAACGCATGAAGAAACTCCATGCAGATGGATCGTTTGACACACTTGATTTTTGAATCACTTGAGACATGCAAATCATACCACATGGGCAAGATGACTGAAGACCTCTTTTTCGAGTGAGATGGAACAAGAATGTAACTTGTTGGAAGTAATACATTTTGATATGTGCAGTCCGATGAGTACTTAGGCACGCAGTGGATATCATTATGTTCATACTTCACAAATGATTTGAGTAGATACTAGTGTATTTACTTGATGAAACAAAGGTCTGAATTATTGAAAAGGGTTCAAGTAATTTCAGAGTGAAGTTGAAGATCATCGTGACAAGAGGATAATATGTCTACGATGTGATCGTGGAGGTAATCATATATATCTGAGTTACGACTTTGGTAAATGTTTAAGACAAGGTGAAAACTGTTTCACGTGAAAAATGGTTCACAACTCATGCCACCTGGAACACCATAGTCTGATGGTGTGCCGTATGTCATGATCGTGCACTATTAGATATAGAGCATACTATGATATTTCTTATCAAATTACCACTATCGTTTATGGGTTAGGCATTAGAGACAACCGCATTCACTTTAAATAGGGCACCACTCAATTCCGTTGAGATGACACCGTATGAACTATGGTTTAGAGAAACCTTAGCTGTCATTTCTTAAGAGTTTGGGGCTGCGATGCTTATGTGAAAGAGTTTCAGCCGGATAAGCTCGAACCCAAAGCGTATAAATGCATCTTCATAGGACACCCAAAACAGTTGGGTATACCTCCTATCTCAGATCCGGAAGCAAAAGTGTTTGCTTCTAGAGACGGGTCCTTTATCGAGGAAAGGTTTCTCGAAAGAGTTGGGTGGGAGTATGGTGGATACTTGATGAGGTTATTGAACCATCGCTTCAACCAATGTATGGCAGGGCGCAGGAAGCTGTTCCTGTGGCGCCTACACCAATTGAAGTGGAAGCTTATGATGGTGATCATGAAGTTTCGGATCAAGTCACTGCCAAAACCCTCGTAGGCGGACAAGGATGTGTACTACTACAGAGTGGTATGGTAATCATGTCTTAGAGGTCATGTTGTTGGACAACAATGAACCCACGAGATATGGAGAAGCGATGGTGGGCCCGGATTCCGACAAATGGCTGGAGGCCATGAAATCCGAGAGAGGATCCATGTATGAAAAACAAAGTATAGACTTTGGAGGAACCACTTGATGGTCATAAGACTATTAACTGTGAATGGATCTTTAAAAGGAAGACAAATGATGATGGTGAAAAGTAAACATTAAGAAAGCTCGACTTGTTGCAAAGGTATTTTCGACAAAGTTCAAAGAGTTGACTACGATGAGACTTTCTCGCTCGTAGCGATGCTGAAAGTCTGTTGAAATTATGTTAGCAATTGCTGCATCATTTATAAAATATTGCAGATAGGATGTCAAAATATTGTTTCCTCGACGATTTCCTTGAGGAAAGGTTGTATGTGATACAACTAGATTTTGTCGTTCCTAAAGGTTGCTAACAAGTATGCAAAGCTCCAGCGATCCTTCTATGGACTGGAGCAAGCATCTCGGAGTTGGAATATACACTTTGATGAGATGATCAAAGTTTTTGGTTCTATACAAAGTTTGTGAGAAACTTGTATTTCCAAAAGGTGAGTGGGAGCACTATAGAATTGTTGATGAATATATGTGGTTGACATACTATTGATCGAAATAATGTAGAATTTCTGCAAAGCATAAAGGGTTATTTGAAAGGATTTTTTTCAAAGGAAAACCTATATGTAGCTACTTGAGAGCTGAGCATCAAGATATATAAAGATAGATCAAAGTGCTTAATGGAACTTTCAACGAAATGCATGCCTTGACAAGTTTTTGAAGGAGTTCAAAATAGACCAGCAAAGAACGAGTTCTTGGCTATGTTCTAAGGTGTAAATTTAAGTACGACTCAAAGCCCGACCACGGTAGAAGAAAGAGAAAGGACGAATGTCGTCCCCTATGCATCAGCCGTAGGCTCTAAAAGTATGCTATGTTGTGTACCGCACCTAAAGCGTGCCTTGCCATGAGCCAGTCGTGGGGTACTAGAGTGATCCATGAATGGATCACTGGACAACAGTCTAAGTTTTCCTTAGTAACTAATGCACTAAAGAATTTTTCTCAATTATGGAGGTGATTAAAGAGTTCGTCATAAAAGAGTTACGTCGATACAAGCTTTGTCACTAATCCGGAGGACTATGAGTAGTAAACCGTATTCGTATAGTGGAGCAATCATTTGGAATGGATCCAGATGGGGTGTAGTAGCATTTATAGGATGACGTAGAGACTTGTAAAGCACACATGGATCTGAAAGGTTCAGACCTGTTGACTATAAACCTCTTTCACAAGCAAGACATGATCGAACCCTAGAATTGTATGGGTGTTGAATTCATTGCAATCACATAGTGATGTGAACTAGATTATTGACTCTAGTGCAAGTGGGGGACTGTTGGAAATATGCCCTAGAGGCAATAATAAAAAGGTTATTATCATATTTCCTTGTTCATGATAATCTTCTATTGTTCAAGCTATAATTGTATTAACTAGAAACAGTAATACATGTGTGGATAAATAGATCACAATGTGTCCCTAGCAATCCTCTAGTTGGCTAGATCGTTGATCAATAGATGATCATGGTTTCCTGATCATGGACATTGGATGCCATTGATAACGGGATCACATCATTAGGAGAATGATGTGATGGACAAGACCCAATCCTAAGCATAGCACTAGATAGTGTTTTTCGTATGCTAAAGATTTTCAAATGTCAAGTATCTTTTCCTTTGACCGTGAGGTTGTGCAACTCCCGGATATCGTAAGAGTGCTTTGGGTGTATCAAACGTCACAACGTAACTGGGTGACTATAAAGGTGAACTACGGTTATCTTCGAAAGTATTTGTTGGGTTGGTACGAATCGAGATCGGGATTTGTCACTCCGTGTGACGGAGAGGTATCTCTAGGCCCACTCGGTAGAACATCATCATAATGATCTCAATGTGACTAAGGAGTTAGTCACGGGATGATGTGCTACGTAACGACTAAAGAGACTTTCTGGCAACGAGATTGAACAAGGTATGGGGATATCGACGATCGAATCTCGGGCAAGTTCTATACCGGTAGACAAAGGGAATTGTATACGGGATTGATTGAATCCTTGACATCGTGGTTCATCCGGTGAGATCATCGTGGAACATGCGGGAGCCACCATGGGTATCCAGACCCCGCTGATGGCTTTTGGCCGGACAGGTGTCTTGGTCATGTCTGCATGCCTCCGGAACCCGTAGGGTCTACACACTTAAGGTTCGATGACGCTAGGGTTATAGGGAATTGTTATACGAGGTTACGAAGGTTGTTCGGAGTCCCGGATGAGATCCCGGACATCAGGAGGTGCTCATATATAGGAAGTGAGGATTTGGTCACCGGAATTGTTTCGGGCGACACCGGTAATGTACCGGGACCACCGAAAGGGTTTCGGGGGTCCACTGGGAGGGGCCACCAGCCCCAAAGGCTAAGATTGGCCAAAAGGTGGAGGGGAACCAGCCCAGAGTGGGCTGGTGCGCCTCCCACCTACGCCCAAGGCGCCACAAGAGAGGGAAGGGGGGAAACCCTAGTGCAGATGGGCCTAAGGCCCATCTAGGGTGCGCAACCCCCCTCTCTCTTGCCCTCGCCGCCACCACCAGCCCTAGATGGGGCTTCCGCACACTTTGGCGGTGGGAACCCTAAAGGGGGGCGCCCCCAGATGACCCACGAGTATAGGGGATCAATCGTAGTCCTTTCGAGTGGCGAACCCAACGAGGAGGAGAAGGATTTGACACGTGGTTTTCAACAAGGAAATATCTCCAAGCACTAAAATTATCGGTAACAAGTGATTGTGTGGTGAGATGATTCGCATCGAGCAATAAGTAAAAAAAGTAGCAACGGTGCAGCAAAGTGTCCCAATCCCTTTTGTAGCAAGGGACAAGCCTGGACAAAGTCTTATAGGAGAAAAAAGCGCTCCCGAGGACACACGGGAATTTCTGTCATGCTAGTTTTCATCATGTTCATATGATTCACGTTCGTTACTTTGATAGTTTGATATGTAGGTGGACTGGCGCTTGGGTACTTCCCTTACTTGTACAAGCATCCCACTTCTGATTAACCGCTCTCGCAAGCATCAGCAACTTCGAAAGAAAAATTAAGACAAAGTCTAACCATAGCATTAAAGTAGTGGATCCAAATCAGCGCCTTACGAAGCAACGCATAAACTAGGGTTTAAGCTTCTGTCACTCTAACAACCCATCATCTACTTACTACTTCCCAATGCCTTCCTCTAGGCCAAAATATGGTGAAGTGTTATGTAGTCGACGTTCACATAACACCACTAGAGGAAAAACAACATACAACACATCAAAATACCGAACGAATACCAAATTCACATGACTGCTATTAGCGTGACTTATCCCATGTCCTCAGGAACAAAAGTAACTACTCACAAAGCATAATCATATTCATGACTAGAGAGGTAATGAGTACCATCAAGGATCTGAATATAAACTCTTCCACCAAGTAATCCAACTAGCATCAACTACAAAGAGTAATCAACACTACTAGCAACCTTACAAGTACCAATCGGAGTCGCGAGACGGAGATTGGTTACCAGTGATGAACTAGGGTTTGGACATGAGATGGTGCTGATGAAGATGTTGATGGTGACGAGTCCCCTCCGATGAGAGGAGTGTTGGTGATGACGATGGCGACAATTTCCTCCTCCGGGAGTGAAGTTTCCCCGGCAGCATCGTCCTGCCGGAGCTCTAGATTAGTTCTGCTCAAGTTCCACCTCGTGGCGGCGGCAAATCCACGAAAAAGCTCCTCCCTGATTTTTTTCCGGACGAAACCCTTCATATAGCAGAAGAGGGGGCCAGTGGGCCGGCAGGATGACCACAAGCCCCCTAGGCATGGCGAGGGGGGTGGCCGCGCCTAGCAGGCTTGTGGCCACTTGCTGGCGCCCCTCTGCCGCTTCTTCGGCCCAGTATTTTTTATAAATCCGGAAAAAAATCCTCGTTGATTTTTACGACGTTTGGAGTTGCGCAGAATAGGTATCTCAAACTTGCTCCACTTTCAGGCCAGAATTCCAGCTGCCGGCATTCTCCCTCTTCATGTAAACCTTGCAAAATAAGATAGAAAAGGCATAAGTATTGTACCTTTAAGTGAAATAACAGCCCAAGAAGTGATAAATATCAACATGACAACATGATGCAAAATGAACGTATCAACTCGCCCAAGCTTAGACCTCACTTGTCCTCAAACGAAAGTCAAGCTCAATAAATATGTCCACATGTTTAGGGAGAGAGGTGTCGACAAAACAAGATACGAACATGCATGCATCATGATCATGATCAGAACAGCAATACCAACATATAATCTCTCATGCTAAAGTGATAATTCCTTCACAAAGTAAAGCATGGATCACGATAATGTCAACAATAATAATTCATGAATACTTACCTCCAAGTTGACCTATGAATATAGATCTTTCCCTAGAATATGACGTTAGCCAAGATAAAGGAGAAAAAAGGAATTGGTGAAGATCACCATGACTCTTTCAGGGACAAAAAGTAAAGGTACAAGATAGACCCTTCACAGAGGGAAGCAGAGGTTGTCATGCACTTTCGAGGTTTGGATGCGTGTCCTCTTAGTGCGGAGGAACGTCACTTTATATTGCCTCCTGTGATAAAGAACTTTATTATGCAGTATGCCGCTTTTATCTCTTCCTCATCACAGGTTCGTACAAAGCTTATTGTCCACACACTAATAGATCATACATATTAGAGAGCAATTTTTATTGCTTGCACCTATGACAACTTACTTGAGGGATCTTATTCAATCCATAGGTAGGTATGGTGGACACTCATGGAAAGACTAGGTTGAAGGTTTATGGATGCACAAGTAGTATCTCTACTTGGTGCGGGAGTTTTGGCTAATATGAGGTGGAAGCAATCGTCACATGTTAAGGGTTCTCTAATCATATAACATTGTTCGGAACCAAGCAAATACAATTCATTATGTTGTCTTCCTTGTCCAACATCTACTTCTAGGCATGTAATAGTTTAGTGAGAATTCACGATCATAGATGGTGTCAGCGATGATATATTTATATGTGAACCTCTCCTTCTTTATCACTTTCTATTAATTGTAACAATGACCAAGGTCTACGTTTGTCTACCCTCAACAAGTCTCAATCATTATTCTTTTTATATGTGAAGCCATCACTTCCCATAAGATCATTACATGATCTTTCATGCTTTTGTTCTTTTCTCAATCTATTGATCATGGCAAGAGGCAAAGCCCTTCAACTAAGACACTCTTTATTATATGGCTCATGAGCTCGAATACATCGAGGGTGACTCAAAGCAAAACTCAAGACTAAACACTAAGACTTCTATTCTACTAGAGAAAAAGAAAACTGAAAAGGAAAACTAAAGCAAAGGTAAAGGCAAAAGATGTGATGGTGATACGATACCAGGGCAACTCCCCCAAGCTTGGCACAAGCCAAGGGGATTGCCCATACCCATGCTCAGTTGTCTACCTTTGGAGGTGATGGTGGTGGAGTTGTTGTAACATGGGTTTGATCCTCCGTCTTCCAAGGCATAGTTGCTCCATCATGGAAAGATGAATGAGTCTCCGGAATCCTCAAATCTGCAGCCAACCTTATTGATTTAAATCTATACTCATACTCATAGTTTTGGTTCTGCAGGTCATAGATCTGGGCCTGGAGTTGATCAATCCTGTCATAGAGTCTGGAGAGGTGCTTCCCAATGTCATTGGCATCAATCATGTGCTTGTTGGTGAACTCTGTGATCATCATGTGGTTGGCATTGAGTCCACGCTCCACCATCCCCTGGCACTTGAAGACTTGCTGCTCCATTGCTTCGAGCCTCGTCTCCAAGCTTCCGGTCTTCTTGGGCCCCTCAACATCATGGATGTGCAACATCCCCTCACGCATCTCGATAGATTGAGGGTGTTGCAGCACTCCCGTGAGGTAGGGATTGATGACCTTCTCGAAGATCTTGTCCTTCGGGGCTTTTGGGGACGTCATAGCGATCTAGATCTGCAACAGAAACAGGCTCGAAACGAAAAACAGAGGAAATATGCGTGATACAGGGGTCAGACCAAACGGGAGAATATATAATGATTTTTTCCAGGCCAGAAGGAGTACTCCGCACGAAAACGGAGTCCGGGAGGCACACGAGGTGGCCACAAGCCCCCCAGGCGCGGCCAGTGGGTGGGCCTGCGCCTGGCAGGCTTGTCGCCTCCTCGCGCACTTTCCGGACTACTTCCATTTTTTCTATTTTTTCAAATATTCCAAAACGGAGAAAAATTCCTATTGGAGAAGTTTTGGAATCTGTTTTCTTACCGAATCACATACCTCTTAGTTTTCGGAGTCTGAAACAGGCTGATAAATATCCCTTACGTATTCTTCCGGAGTTATGGTATTGATAATATTGCTTTAAACATTTATGGGAGTACCTGAGATATAATGCTTGATTCTCTGCCCATTTACAACTCTCGGACAATTACCTTCCGTGTTGTTGATCTTGATAGCACCGGAACGATATACTTCCTCAACAATATAGGGACCCTCCCATTTAGAGAGAAGCTTGCCTGCAAAGAATCTTAAACGAGAGTTATATAGCAAGACATAATCACCTACATTGAACTCACACTTTTGTATCCTCTTATCATGCCACCTCTTAACCTTCTCTTTGAACAACCTAGCATTCTCATTTGCCTGAGTTCTCTATTCATCAAGCGATCTAATGTCAAATAACTTCTTCTCACCAGCAAGTTTGAAGTCAAAGTTGAGCTCTTTGATTGCCCAATAATCTTTATGCTCTAGCTCAAGAGGTAAATGACATGCTTTAACATACACAATTTTGTACGGAGACATGCCCATGGGATTCTTATAGGTAGTTCTATAAGCCCACAGTGCACCATCTAGCTTCTTAGACCAATTCTTTCTAGACCTGTTGACAGTCTTTTGCAGAATTAGTTTAATCTCTCTATTGCTTAGCTCTACTTGATCACTGGACTGAGGGTGATAGGGAGACGCAATTCTATGGTTGACATCGTACTTGGCAAGCGTTTTACAGAAAGCACCATGAATGAAATGTGAACCACCGTCGGTCATTAGATATCTAGGGACACCAAATCTAGGGAAAATAACTTCTTTAAGCATCCTGATAGAGGTGTTGTGATCAACACTACTAGTGGGGATATCTTCTACCCACTTAGTGACGTAATCAACAGCAACTAGGATATGCGTATACCCATTGGATTTTGGAAAAGGTCCCATATAATCAAAGCCCCAGTCATCAAATGGTTCAATGACAGGTGAATAGTTCATAGGCATTTCCTGACGTTTACCGATATTACCTATTCTTTAACATTCGTCACAAGACAAGACAAACTTACGGGCATCCTTGAAGAGAGTGGGCCAATAGAAACCTGATTGCAATACCTTGTGTGCAGTTCTATCTCCCGCATGGTGTCCTCCATAGGCCTAGAAGTGACACTTCTGTAGGATCTGTTCCTGTTCATGTTCAGGTACACAACGTCTAATAACACCATCTACTCCTTCCTTATAAAGGTGAGGATCATCCCAGAAGTAATGTATCAAGTCAAAGAAGAATTTCTTCTTTTGCTGGTAAGTGAAACTAGGTGGTATATATTTGGCAACAATATAGTTTGCATAATCAGCATACCACGGTGCACTACGTGAAGCATTGATGACATTCAATTGCTCATCGGGAAAGCTATCATCAATAGGTTGTGGGTCATCAAGAACGTTCCCCAACCTTGACAAGTTCTCTGCTACGGGGTTATCAGCACCCTTCCTGTCGACAACGTGCAAATCAAATTCCTGTAGCAAGAGAACCCATCTGACAAGTCTAGGTTTAGCGTCCTTCTTCTCCATGAGGTACTTAATAGCAGCGTGATCAGTGTGAATAGTGACTTTGGAATCAACTATATGAAGACCTGAACTTTTCACATGCAAACACGACTTCTAAAAATTACTTCTACGTAGTGGCATAGTTTCTTTCGGCAGTATCTAGAGTTTTACTAGCATAGTGAATAACATTCAACTTTTTGTCAACTCTTTTCCCTAGAACAGCACCAACAACATAATCACTAGCATCACACATGATCTCAAAAGGCAAGTTCCAATTAGGTGGTTGAACAATAGGTGCAGTTATCAAAGCCCTCTTAAGTATTTTGAAGGCTTCCTCACAATCATCATCAAAGACAAAAGGAATATCCTTTTGCAAGAGATTGGTAAGAGGCCTAGAAATCTTAGAGAAGTCTTTAATGAACCTTCTAAAGAAACCAGCATGACCAAGGAAACTTCTTATACCTTTGATATCTGTGGGGTACGGCATTTTCTCGATTGCATCAACCTAAGCCATATCGACTTCAATACCTCTTTCAGAAATTTTATGTCCTAAGACGATGCCTTCATTAACCATAAAGTGGCACTTCTCCCAATTCAAGACAAGATTGGTATCTTTACATCTCTGCAAGACTCGGTCGAGGTTGCTGAGGCAATCATCAAAGGAAGACCCGTAAACGGAGAAGTCATCCATGAAAACCTCAACAATCTTTTCACAAAAGTCAGATAATATAGCCATCATACATCTTTGAAAGATGGCAGGTGCATTACACAATCCAAAAGGCATACGTCTATAAGCAAAGGTACCGAAAGGGTAGGTGAAAGTGGTCTTCTCCTGATCGGATTGTGCAACTGGTATTTGGGAGAAACCAGAATAACCGTCTAGAAAGCAGAAGTGTGTGTGTGTGTGTGTGTTTAGACAGTCTTTCTAGCATTTGGTCGATAAAAGGCAAAGGGTAATGATCTTTCCTAGTGGCTTTATTCAACTTCCTAAAATCTATCACCATCCTATAGCCAGTAATAATCCTCTGTGGGATCAATTCATCCTTATCATTAGGGACAACGGTAATACCTCCCTTCTTAGGGACGCAATGCACCGGACTCACAAAATCACTATGAGCAACAGGATAGATGATACCTGCTTCCAGGAGCTTTAGTATTTCTTTTCTCACTACTTCTTTCATCTTAGGATTTAATCTCCGTTGATGATCAACAACTGGTTTGAAATCAGGATCAGTTTTAATCTTGTGCTGGCATAGAGTAGGACTAATGCCCTTAAGATCATCAAGAGTATATCCAATAGCAGCACGGTGCTTCCTCAGAGTCTTTAGTAACTTCTTTTCTTCATGCTCTGAGAGGCTACTAATAATAATAACAGGATATATCTCTTTTTCATCAAGATAAGCATACTTAAGAGTATCAGGCAACTGTTTAAGATCGAACACAGGATTACCCTTTGGTGGGGGTGGATCCCCAAGCAGTTCAACAGGCAAGTTATTCTTAAGCAGTTCAAAAGACAACTCTATCTATCTCATCCCTTTCATCCATATGCATATCATTTTCATGCTCAAGCAAGTATTGCTCTAAGGGATCAGTAGGAGGTACGGCAATAGAAGCTAAGGCAATAGTTTCATCCCTACTAGCCAACTCCTTTTCATGAGGTTGTCTACCAAACTTAGAGAAATTGAACTCGTGTGACACACCTTCAAAGCCGACAGTTGGCTTCTCACAATCAATATGAGCATTGACAGTATTGAGAAAAGATCTGCCAAATATGATGGGACAAAAGCTATCTTGTGTGGTAGAAAGAACGAGGAAGTCAGTAGGATACTTCGTTTTACCACATAAGACTTCAACATCCCTAACAATTCCCACAGGGCAGGTAGTATCTCTATTGGCAAGATGAATAGTGACATCAATAGGCTATATCTCAATAGGTGTAATCTCATCTTTGATTTCATCATATAAGGATTGAGGTATTGCACTAACACTAGCACCCAGATCACATAAACCATGATAACAATGCTCTCCTATCTTAACAGAAACCACACGCATGCCAACAACAGGCCTATGTTTATCACTAGCGTGAGATTTAGCAATTCTAGCAGCATCTTCATAGAAGTGAATATTATGTCCCTCAACATCGTCGGACAGAAGATCTTTGATAATAGCAATGCTAGTTTCAACTCTAATTTGCTCAGGGGTGTAGGTGTTCTATTGTAGCCTCTTCGTATCACAGTTGAAGCTTTAGAATGATCCTTTATCCTAAGAGGGAAAGGTGGTTTCTCAATGTAAGCACTGGGAAAAACAGGATCATTATAGGCAATGACTTTCTCTTCAACTGGATTGGGTTTAACTATATTGACTTCTAAAGGAGGATGATATTTAAACCACTTCTCTTTGGGGAGATCAATATGAGCAGCAAATGATTCACACAATGAAGCTACTATCTCAGAGTCAAGTCCATACTTAGCGCTAAAGTCACAAAAGGTGTTTGTTTCAACAAAGGATTTAACGCAATCAAACGTGAAATTCATAGCTCACTCCTTACCTTCTTCAAGCTCCCAATCTTCAGAGTTGCTTTTAATTCTCTCCAATAAATTCCATCTGAAGTCAATATCTCTCTTCATAAAAGAACCGGTACAAGAAGTGTCAAGCATGGTGCGATCATCATGAGAAAGTCGAGGATAGAAGTTCTGAATGATAATTTCTCTCGAGAGCTCATGATTGGGGCATGAATATAACATTGTTTTAAGCCTCCCCCAAGCTTGAGCGATGCTTTCTCTGTCACGGGCCAAAAATTATAAACATAATTCTGATCACGATGTACTAAATGCATAGGATAAAACTTTTGATGAAATTCCAATTTCAACCGATTGTAGTCCCATGATCCAGTATCATCACATAGCCTATACCATGTAAACGCCTTATCCTTCAAAGATAAAAGAAAGAACTTCTTCTTGACCTCATCCTCGGGAAAACCTTCAAGCTTAAATAAACTACAAACTTCATCTACATAGATTAGATGCAAGTGTGGATGGGATGTTCCATCTCCTGTAAAAGGATTAGCCAGCAGTTTCTCAAGCATACCCGAATGAAATTCAAAGAAAATATTTTTAGTAGGTGCAGCAGGTTGAGGAGAAACTCTTCGTGCTTCCGTTTGAGGTGAAGATACCCCGAACAAGCCCCTCAAAGTATTAGTATCCATAGTGACAAGTGACAATAAATTTCAGCACACTATATGAATGTTTCCTTACCAAGTTCCACTTACCAAAGGCGCTTCACTCCCCGACAACGGCGCTAGAAAAGAGTCTTGATGACCCACATGTATAGGGGATCAATCGTAGTCCTTTCGATAAGTAAGAGTGTCGAACCCAACGAGGAGCAGAAGGATCTGACGAGTGGTTTTGAGCAAGGAAATATCTGCAAGCACTGAAATTATCGGCAACAAGTGATTATGTGGTGAGATGATTCGCAACGAGCAACACGTAACAAAAGTAGCAACGGTGCAGCAAAGTGTCCCAATCCCTTTTGTAGCAAGGGAAAATCCTGGACAAAGTCTTATAGGAGGAAAAACGCTCCCGAGGACACACGGGAATTTCTGTCATGCTAGTTTTCATCATGTTCATATGATTCGCGTTCGTTACTCTGATAGTTTGATATGTGGGTGCACCAGCGCTTGGGTACTGCCCTTACTTGGACAAGCATCCCACTTAGGATTAACCCCTCGCGCAAGAATCCACAACTACGAAAGAAGAATTAAGACAAAGTCTAACCATAGCATTAAACTAGTGGATCTAAATCAGCCCCTTACGAAGCAACGCATAAACTAGGGTTTAAGATTCTGTCACTCTAGCAACCCATCATCTACTTACTACTACCCAATGGCTTCCTCTAGGCCCAAATAATGGTGAAGTGTTATGTAGTCGACATTGACATAACACCACTAGAGGAAAAACAACATACAACACATCAAAATACCGAACGAATACCAAATTCACATGACTACTATTAGCATGACTTATCCCATGTCCTCAGGAACAAAAGTAACTACTCACAAAGCATAATCATATTCATGACCAGAGAGGTAATGAGTAGCATCAAGGATCTGAACGTAAACTCTTCCACCAAGTAATCCAACTAGCATCAACTACAAAGAGTAATCAACACTACTAGCAACCTTACAAGTACCAATCGGGGTCGCGAGACGGAGATTGGTTACAAGTGATGAACTAGGGTTTGGAGATGAGATGGTGCTAATGAAGATGCTGATGGTGATGAGTCCCCTCCGATGAGAGGAGTGTTGGTCAGGACGATGGCGACGATTTCCCCCTCTGGGAGGGAAGTTTTCCCGGCAGGATCGTCTTGCCAGAGCTCTAGATTGGTTCTGCTCAAGTTCCGCCTCGTGGCGGCGGCGAATCCACAAAAAAGCTCCTCCGTGATTTTGTTCCAGACGAAACCCTTCATATTGCAGAAGAGGGGGGCCAGTGGGCTAGCAGGCTGCCCACAAGCCCCCTAGGTGCGGCCAGGAGGTGGCCGCGCCTAGCAGGCTTGTGTCCACCTGCTGGCGCCCCTCTGGCGCTTCTTCGGCCCAGTATTTTTTACAAATCCGAAAAAAAATCCCCGTTGATTTTTACGCCATTTGGAGTTGCGCAGAATAGGTATCTCAAACTTGCTCCACTTTTAGGCCAGAATTCCAGCTGTCGGCATTCTCCCTCTTCATGTAAACCTTGCAAAATAAGAGAGAAAAGGCATAAGTATTGTACCATGAAGTGAAATAACAGCCCAAGAAGCGATAAATATCAACATGAAAACATGATGCAAAATGGACGTATCACCCCCTCCCTCTTCCCCTATATATAGTGGAGGTTTTGGCTGATTTGAGACAGACGAAATCTCTCTCTTGGTGCAGCCTTGCTTCTCCTCTTCTCCTCTCCCACGGTGCTTGGCAAAGCCCTTCTAGGAGTCCTCGTAGCTCCACCGCCACCACGTCGTCGTGATGCCGGAGCTCTCTGTAACGACTAAGATGCGGCCCTTTCCTATTTTGGGGGCGATGCCTCAAAAGGGAAAGGGGCGCATCTAAACGTTTTGCAAGCGAGATAATCATAACATTACATAACTGAAGAATGAAAAGTAGGGCATACACTTGCCACCTGAGAATAGTATAGCTTAAAGCTTACAGACACACAATTATTCAGAGCATAGCTTAGTCCCACTACGGACAACATGAAACAAGTAAAACTATGACATCGCGCATGCTGGCCCACGATGATGACCACGGCCTCAGTCTTTCGGATAGTTCACGTACAGACGGCCAGAGTCCTCATTGAACTCCCACTTCAGCTGGTTGTCATCAGGATCTCCCGCGTCGAGCATACCTGTACCTATAGGGGTTTGTAGTAATCTCTGAGCCACGGGGACTCAACAACCGAATGACCTTGGTATCGAATCTAGCCAAGTTATAGGGTGAGGAAGGTTTAGTGTATGGGTTTGCAGCAACCTAAGCATATATGGTGGCTACCTTACGATGGTTAGAGTAATCATATGGTGGTCTACGTGAGCTATCGAAGAGTAGATTGATCACTAAGTGATCCTAAACACCTACTTACGTCAAACATAACCCCACCATGTTCTCGATCGAAGAGCGATCTCCAAAGGAGACAGTCACGGTTACGCACACAGTTGGCAGTTTTATTAGAGTTACTTCAAGTTGTCTAGAACCGGATGTTATCAAAATATCCACATTTGCCACATAACCGTGGACACGGCTCTCCGAAAGATTAAACCCTGCAGGGGTGCTCCAACTAGTCCATCACAAACTGCCACGGGCTGCAAAGTAATCCTCTATCACGAAACTCGTGATCTCGTCGTATTCCTTAGAGGAAAACTCAACTTTGAGGAGACCCAAAGTTTCACCGGAATTCCAATGCGCAAGATATCTCGTGAAAAGTAAAGCTAATCCAGCAAGGCCGCCCGTCGTGTCGACGAACCCGATAGGAACCGTGTATCTCGCTCTCAGGACACGAGGGATGAGCTAGACGTCGGGTTGGCTAAACCCTGGGTGACCAGGGGGCGCCGGACATCGCTCAGGTGGGACCAACACTCATGAGGAGCACTGGCCGAGGTTGTTAATTAAATCCCCGGGGTTGCTATTCCCTATGCAATTTTATTAAGTTGTTAAGAGACTAAAACCAAAGTTGGGCCTGGCTGGAAGTGCTTTAATCTAAAACGAGTTATCAAGGGGGTCCCCATGACAACCCCGAACGTGTTAGGAGCGCTCAGTGATGGAATCAAACACCTGTAGCAAAACTAAGGCGGCAACAACGGAACAAATCACCCGGCAAAAGGCTAGGCCTTCCGTTATTTACCAAGTATATAGGTGCATTAATGAAATAGCAGTTTAAACATAATGATATCATAAACCCCATGTTATCACATGGGACATCTGGCACCTGCAACTAGCAAACTTACTCATTAGAGGTTGAGCAAGCCTACTTAGCCAAACAACATTTGCTAGGACAGGGAGGTGTTTGAGGTTCATGGCAAAGACAGGTGGCAGTTATGTCAAGTGGTAGGCAGTGATCATATAACGAAGGAACGTGATTCTAAGCATAACAAAGCTAGATACGGTGTCAAGGTCACGGTCATCGTGCCTGTGATGTCTTCAGCTTGGAACTGCTCTTGTTCTTCCTGCACGTACTCTCCAGAATCCACGTACTCGTTCTCCGTTCCCGATGCTACCCAAGATAAGATAACAGACAATGAACACCGGCAAAACATAATGCAACAATCAATATGATACATGTGTGAAGAAGGAAGCATGCATCACTATTCTAGTCACTTTCATATGCATTAGTTGAGTGAATTGAATTCTGGACAGAACCTCATATTAAGTTATCTTGACATTCATGAATATGGCATGAACATGTTCATCACGAGAAAATGATGCAAAAACATATAAAGAACGTAGAGAACAGAGTCACGGAACAACCGGAAACTACAAAACAAGTTTCAAAGGCCTACGGTTCAAAACAGCCACAAACACACTCTAATGGGCACTCCCTAGTGTTACCAGGTTGCCACAAGATCAAGCAATAATATAAAAGTGGGGTGGTGCATTGGAACACACCACACCATCAACAATTCCCACCCAAGCTTCAAAACAATGGAAACATACAATCTGTTTCCAACAGCAACATAGCAGTTTGTCTACAATATTTAAAGTAGCTACAACCATCTAAATGAATCAAACAAGATATGAGATAGAAGCCATCCAAAAGCTCTACAACCCTGTACAAGAAGCTAATGCAAAGGATTCACCCATGAGCATATATATAGACACTAACTTCGACAAAATATCATAGATTCTGGGACTTAGTGAAAATCACATATTTTCACCAGCTGCTTATGCTCTGAAGCATTTTGGCAGCATCCAAAATGATATCTATAGGAAGTTTATAAGAATGAAATTTAACAGGGGGCTAAACAAACATAAAAGCTCACAAACTTTAGTTTGTTGCCTGGGCTAATTCCCAACACAGGAGCTAATTCACACAAAACAACACGGGAAGAAAATAACATCAGATTCTCACACTTAGTGAAAATCCCAAGGTTTCACAAATCTGACAGTTTCAGCCAAGTGTCCACTTTGATAGGGCACAATTGGTGCATGTCAATCCCTAAGAACAAAACAAAGGCCCCATGTTGTAGAGTGGTTCACCCACTACCATTCCACAAGGGAATCATCCACAAAGGGCCATAGCACCACCTAATGTAAAGCTCTAAACATGGCATCATATCAGAAAATAACAGATTTATGAAGTTGCTCTAAAGTGAAATCTGACTGGACCAATGGATTCCTGGGATGATTCTACCCCAAAATCATATATCATACATGGGTACTTGCATGTAACAACAATGCACGAAGCTAGCTCGAAAAAATCACATAGAATCCAATAAGCTACAAATAACTATCATCACATGTGGGAGCTATCACATATTGCATTACCTACACATGCACATCACTAGGGCAAGAACAACCTATCTAGGCATAGCATGGATTCACTAACATGTCACACCAACATATATAAATAGGTGTTCATCCACAAAGACACACATGTGCACACACATACACATGCACATGTATATCAATGAACTCACACCACACTATCTACACCTACACATGCACACACACCATAACTACTCACACAACACCACATAGAAGATTCACACAACACCATCATGTGAAGATGCAAACATGTATATGTTTGTGCACACTTGCACAAGTCTGTGTGTGCAAACACATGCACACATACACACACATATCCCCACCTACACACTAACTACACACTCTTACCCTACCTCTAGTGCAACATGGAAACAATAAAACAAAACATCACAAACCCTGCTGTAATAGGAAGCAACACAAAATATATATAACAGCAAAAGGAAAGAAATGGAATCAACAAAAGAAAAAAAGGGGAGAGTGTGGGGTTCGAACCCACAGCCTCTGGCTACCCACGCGCACACACTACCACTCGGCTATTGCATCGGCGCATGCCAGGGAGGGGGACATAAGCAGGCTAAGCCTTCTCTGGCACCTGCAACTACAACTAGCGAAATAAATGAAAAAAAGGAAGGCGCACAAGGGGATTTGAACCCACGACACACGGCGACGCGCGAGGCTCGGTTGCCACTGTGCTTCAGAGAGGGATCTTACCAGAGAGGGGGCATGTGTCCTTTTGAGAAGCCCCTCTGCACCTACACAGTACCACGGCGACGGCCGGAACAGGGGAGGACGACAGCATCTCTACAGGGAACAATCGATGGGGTAGCTGCTGGTGGGTGGATGCAGCGACCTAGGGGAACCAATTCTCATGCCTAACTAGGCGAGAGGGAGGCTGCAACAGCGGTGCAACAGAGCTTCCTATCCTGGCCATGACAGAGCACGGCGGTGGCGACACCTACGCTACGGCGAACAGAGGCTCTACGGCGAGGGGAAGAGGAAGGAGGAGGCAGTGTCGCTCACCCTAACGCGAAGAGGAGGAGGAGTAGGCCCGACGAAGAGGAAGAAGAGGCAATGCGGCGGCAATACTCTCCTCCCTCTGCGTGAGACGACGACGGAGAGGAGGGGCCGACAAAGGAAGGGATCCACCCTTCTAGCACTGGGAACGGGTTCGAGAAGGACCCAGCATCTTCGCGGACGCCTCAGACGCCGCGGGGGAGGCTGCCGGCAACGAGGAGAACGGCGGGGATCGGTGGCGCTATCTCTCTGAACTCTCTTTCTCTGAATATCTCTAAAGACTTACCTGCACAGGGGAAGAAGGAGGGAGAAGGAGGTGGCAGCGGGGAAGAGGAACCCTAGAATGCACGCCGAGGGGGAGGCGCTAAATAGGGGAGGATTGACGACCTCGACGTCCGTGAAGAGACAGACGCGAGCTCTCTCTCTGAAGCCTGACGGAAAGCAGGGAGGAGGGGGGCACCGTCAGAGAAAGAAGAAGAGGGACGGGGAGGAGGCCGCTCGGGCGAGAAAAGGGGCCGAGGCCGAGGTGAGAAGGAGTAGGCCGGCCCACCTGGGCTTCTTTGGAGCCCGAGAGAAAGAAATAAAAAGGGGGTTTCCTTTTAAATAAATAAAACAACAAAGAAACCCTCACAGCCACACAGGGATGTGAAAAAGAAAATAATTTCACATAGGCCATGAGGTATTTATGCCCTAATTAAATAAAATACAAACCACATTTTTAGAGCAATTAAATTATCCACCAAACAGGAATTAATAAGGCTATTTTTAAATAAAACCCTATGAACCTAAAGGATAATATAGCAATGAGAGTTACCCCCTCAAACACAATTAAATACTCTAAATGTTTAACATTTTTAAAACACATCCAATCAAAGTTTAACACACAAGTTAAAAAACAAAAGGGGAAGGGCTTTGCATTGTTTTGCAAGCATAGTTTGGGAAGCACTGCTTTAAACCATTAGTTTGAAAACACCACAACATCTCACACCCAAGCAAGCTACTCATTACCAAGATGGATCAACTAGCAACACAAGAATGAAAGCAATGCATTTGATGAGGATGCCATGATGCAAAATAATGACATCAAATGGAGTCACATGAAATGATAAACTTATATAACATCCACAACATGGTTCACAAACTAGGAAAGGATCCAACTATGGAAAGGATTACATCTGGGCTGTTACAAACTCTCCCACACTACAAGAAGATTTCGACCCGAGATCTAGGATTGAAAGAACTCTGGAAATTTAGAATGGAGGTGATCCTCGCGCTCCCAAGTGGCCTCTTTGTCGGAATGATGTGACCATTGCACCTTGAGAAACTTGATTGACTTATTGCGGGTCTTGCGCTCAGTCGTCTCAAGAACTGCAACTCGATGCTCACGGTAGGATAGGTCGGGTTGAAGGTCGATATCCTGAAGATCAACTGTGCGCTTGGGAGTCTTGAAGCATCTCCGGAGCTGAGAGACATTAAACACGTCATGCACATTTGCGAAGTTTGAAGGGAGCTCTAATTGATATGCAAGGTCACCTCTCTTGCCAACAATTCTGAAAGGCCCAACAAAACAAGGAGCAAGCTTCCCTTTGATGCCAAAACACTGAGTACCTTTCATAGGAGACACTTTCAGATAGACGAAGACATCGAGCTGTTAAACCATGTCACGATGCTTTCTATCATAGTAGCTCTTCTGACGGGACTGCGCTGCTTTGAGATTATCCCGAATGACATGCCACATTTCTTCTGCTTCAGCAATCATGTCATTCCCAAGAATCTGACGCTCACCAGTTTCTGACCAATTGAGCGGGGTACGACACTTCCTGCCATAGAGAATCTCGAATGGAGCTTTTCCTGAACTTGCCTGATAGTTGTTGTTATATGAAAACTCAGCAAAAGGTAGGCAGTCTTCCCACTTCATGCCAAAGGAAATAATACAGGCTCTTAGCATATCCTCGAGGACCTGATTGACTCTCTCAACTTGCCCACTAGTCTGAGGATGGAAGGTTGTCTGAAGATAGACTCCTTGACTGGAAGGAAATGAGCAACTTTGCTCAATTTCTCCATGACGACAAAGATGGCATCGTTACCTTTCTTGGACTTCGGAAACCGGGTGACGAAATCCATCTCAACATGGTCGAACTTCCACTCGGGAATGGGCTAGGGATGCAAAAGACCTACTGGACGTTGATGCTCTGCTTTCACCCTTCCACATAGATCACATTCATTTACGAACTGAGCAATTTCACGCTTCATGCGAGTCCACCAGAAGGTCTGTTTCAGATCCTAATACATCTTGGAACTTCCTGGATGTATCGAGAGAAGTGAGTTATGAGCTTCTTCCATGATAACCTTTCCGAGATCCCCTTTCGGAATGACAGGCCGATCCTCAAAGAACAATGTATCTCTGGCATCAACACTGAAGCATCTATATTTGGGAACTCCCTTTGCTAATTCAATCTTAACTTTCTTCACCATTGCATCAAGAAGTTGAGCTTGTCGGACTTAGTCTTCCAAGGTAGGAGAAATCTGACGATTAGCAAGAAATCCCTAAGGTACTAACTGAAGGTTGATCTTTCTAAAAGATTCACAAAGATCAGGCTGGAGAGGCTTCAGAATGAGACTGTTGCAGTAACCATTCCTGCTCAAAGCATCTGTGGTGACATTAGCTTTGCCTGGAGTGTACTCAACGCTCGGATTAAAATCTTGGAGCATTTCCACCCAACGACTTTGCCGAAGATTGAGGTTAGGCTGGGTGAAGATGTATTTGAGACTCTTGTGATCGGTGAACAGTTCAACCTTTCTCTCCAACAAGAGGTGTCTACAAGTCATCAGAGTATGTACCACTGCCGCCAACTCAAGATCATGAGTGGGGTAATTCTTCTCACTTGGCTTCAATTGCCTCGAGGTATAAGCTAAAACTTTCTTGTCTTGCATCAGAACTGCACCAAGACCTTGAAGAGAGGCATCAAAGAACACTTGATAAGGTTTGGAGTCATCAGGAGGAACCAAGACTGGAGTAGAAGTGAGCTTCTCTTTGAGTGTGTCGAAAGCCAACTGACACTCTGGAGACCAGACATACTTCACACCCTTCTAAAGAAGACTTGAGAGAGGCTTAGCAATCTGGGAGTAATTCTCAACGAATCTTCTACAATAGCTTGCAAGCTCGAGAAAGCTTAGAAGCTGCTTCACATTTTGCGGAGGTTCCCACTCAACAATGGTCTGCACCTTCGACGGATCAACTTTGATGCCCTCGACAGAGATGATGTGCCCAAGGTAGACAACTTCCTTCAACCAGAACTCACATTTGGAAAACTTAGCATAGAACTTATGCTCTCTTAGCTTATCAAGCACAAGCCTGAGATGTTCTTCATGCTCTTCCTTAGTTTCTGAAAAGACGACAATATCATCAAGATACAACAAGACGAATTCATTCTTGAATGGGGAGAAGATATATTTCATCATCCGACAGAAGGTCGGTGGAGCATTGGCCAGACCGAAAGACATCACCGTGTACTCATACGAGCCAAAGCTTGTTCTGAAAGCATTCTTTGGAATGTCCTCTTCGCGAATGCGAATCTGATGATAACTCATCCTGAGATCAAGCTTCGAGAAGATCTTAGCCCCTTTCAATTGCTCAAACCACTCATTGATGTTAGGAAGTGGATACTTGTTTTTGATCGTCTTCTTATTCAATGGACGGTAATCGACACAGAGTCGTTCCGTACCATCCTTATTCTTGACGAAAAGAACTCCACAGCCCTAAGGAGATGAGCTTGGTCTGATCAAACCCAGACGCTCTTACTCATCGAGTTGTTTCTTCAGCTCCTTCAGCTCTTCTGGACCCAGTTTGTACGGCCGCTTACACATAGGCTCAGTACCCGGTTCAAGCTCAATTACGAACTCAACTGCTCGGTGTTGAGGCATTCCTGGCAGTTCTTCCGAAAAAACATCTTCATACTCGCAGACCACTGGGACTTGCGAAAACAGATGGACCGTGTCATCACGCGCTGCGAAGATAATCACGTCCTTCGAAGAATGAATTAGGTTCACTTCTTTAGCTTCACAATCAATAGACACCTTGTTCATAGCCAACCAATCCATACCAAGGATCAAATCAATATCAGACTTGCCAAGGACAATAGGAGAAGCCAGAAAGGCATAATTACCCATCTTGACAGAGACATCTGGGGCTCGAGTACTTGCATGCATGAACTTGCCCGGAGATACTACTGACAACGGTCTAGGGAGCTCCTCTACATGACTATTATGCTTGGATGCAAATGAAATGGAGAGGAACGAATAAGAAGCACCAGGATCAAACAAAACCTTATCAGGAATATCATTAATCAGGAGATTAGCCATAATCACGTCTGAGGAGTTCTCTGCTTCAGCTGCATTCACCATATTGACTCTCGGAGACCTAGGGTTGAACTTCACTATACATTGCTTGGAGGCTTCCCTGGAGGAGGGGGTGGAAGACGCAGCTGAGAGGTGCACTTGTTGGAGTAGTGACCCTTCTGCCCACACTTGTGACAAGTAACATCTGACAGCGGACGGAACTGCACCTGAGGATTCCCTTGCTTCTGCTGCTGAAACCTATGCTGGAAAGCTGGGTTGGGAGGGTGGGAAGAACCACGACCACCTGACTGCTTGAACTAATGAGTCTGTCGAGGAGGAGGAGGAGACACCTAGTATTTATGCTGCTTCTGGACCACCTAAGTTGAGGGCAACGAGCTGGATTCCCTGAAATGCTTCATCGAGTTCTCCACCCTGAGCAAAGCTGCCTCAGCCCTGAGAGCCAAGTTATAGAACTTATCAAACTCATCGGGATCGTGCAAGTCAAGGGCCAGCTGCAAGTCCTCTCTCAGACCACCACTGAACTGATACATCTTGCTCTTCTGATCTGGAATGTCCTGCAAAGCATATCGAGCCAGCTCGTGGAACTCGACATTGTACTTGTACACAGAGGAACCACCTTGCTTCAAGCGTCTAAACTTCTCACGCATCTCTTCCACAAAGCTAGACGGGATAGTGAGACCTGAAATCTTTGCAAAAATCGTCCCAACTGATCATTCTGCCTCCCCTGGTGTCCTTCAACTGCTGCCACCAAACTGCTGCCTACACCTTGAGCTGGAACATTGCAAACTTGATGAAGTCCTCTGGGCGGACATTTCTGCCTCAAAGTGTTTGACCATGTCCCGAATCCAGTCCTCAGCGTCGAACAGCTGGTCACAAGACGTGAAGGACCTCGGCTGGTTCGCCAGGAATTGATTCACAGATGCAAACTGATTACCACCATGGTTGAAATTGCCCTACTGCTGATTGGTCCTCTCTTGCAACAGCTGGATTAACATCTGGGTGTTATCATTTGTTGCAACCATCACCGCTTGCCAAGCCTCTGCAGGAGGAGGCGGCGGTGGAGGAGGAGGCGGAGGAGGTGGTGGCGGAGCATCAGCACCCTCGTGACCCGGATTCTGGCGAGTTGGTGGAGCCATCCTGAAGACGGACAACACATTAGCCCACAGAATAACATTCAAAGTAAAGCTGAATCAATAGGCAGAAATATCTGAACAAGAATATTTAGCAACTGCACTCTAAAAAATAGTAAGAATGCTTCCTCAAAGTGACTGTCGACAAAATCTGATTAAAGACCACTTGCAAACCAAGTATGAGCTAGAACTGCTCGGAACAAATGTATGACAGAGATTCCATCCGATATATTCGTGGATATGATCGCACGGGCTTGAATTTACAGTAGCCATCCTGTGCAAGGCAGTGCACATGACTTACGAAGCGTCCCCGAGTCGTAGCAAGCTACAAGGACTCTTTAAGACACAACGAGAACCGTTGTAAGATGACCGTGAACAAACATACCCACTGACTGTCGAATCCCAAGCTCACATCATGCACCTGTAGGAAGATTGTCCTATAAGTCACTACCTTATATCCCACCTATGAATTCCCGAAATATCTGGTCATGCAATCTGGTACACGGATACAAGGAGTAATATGTCACGCAACTCCTATACTAACCCGTCGAGTGTATCACATCCGTCAACACATAACCAGAATCTCGGACCTTCATCTAACACACACCCTGGTAATCACAATGATACAAAGTGTGGCGATACATCCAGTAATCTCCGCACCAGTACTGGGGAAGCCGGACTCCTCTCGTCACAACTAGTATTGAAGCAATTAAGAACATCCTACGTCCTGAGATACTAAGAAATCTGAATGATGGCGATGTGCACAAGAATCCCCTGGAGCTCAACTCCCCGGAAGAAATCAAGTCAGACAGGAGGCGCCAAGACAGAACTCTATCACTTCGATATCATATAGATTTCAAAATATCCGCGTGATCCTAAAAAAATTGAGCGAGAAGAGGAGTAAAATTAAGATTTCCTAAGTCGAAAACCTCACCAGAGCATAGAAGAGGAGAAAAAATAAACCTACTCTCCAATATAACTAAGACTCAAATCATTTTACTAGACTCGACTCGGCCAAGTTCAATCACACAAAGGCTCCTATGGTCGTAAGGCTCTGATTACCAACTTGTAACGACTAATATGCGGCCCTTTCCTATTTTGGGGGCAATGCCTCAAAAGGGAAAGGGGCGCATCTAAACGTTTAGCAAGCGAGATAATCATAACATTACATAACTGAAGAATGACTAGTAGGGCATACACTTGCCACCTGACAATAGTATAGCTTAAAGCTTACACACACACAATTATTCAGAGCATAGCTTAGTCCCGCTACGGACAACATGAAACAAGTAAAACTATGACATCCCGCATGCTGGCTCACGATCATGACCAGAGCCTCAGTCTTCCAGATAGTTCATGTACAGACGGCCAGAGTCCTCATCGAACTCCCACTTCACCTGGTTGTCATCAGGATCTCCTGTGTCGAGCGTACATGTACCTGTTGAGGTTTGTAGTAATCTGCGAGCCACGGGGACTCAGCAATCGAATGACCTTGGTATCGAATCTAGCCAAGTTATTAGGTGAGGAAGGTTTAGTGTATGGGTTTGCGGCAACCTAAGCATATATGGTGGCTACCTTACGATGGTTAGAGTAATCATATGGTGGTCTAAGAGAGCAATCGAAGACTAGATTGATCACTAAGTGATCCTGAACACCTACTTACGTCAAACATAACCCCACTGTGTTCTCGATCGAAGAGCGGTCTCCGAAGGAGACAGTCATGGTTACGCACACAATTGGCAGTTGTATTAGAGTTACTTCAAGTTGTGTAGAACTGGATGTTAACAAAATATCCACATTTGCCACATAACCGCGGGCATGGCTTTCCGAAAGATTAAACCCTGCAGGGGTGCTCCAACTAGTCCATCACAAACTGCCACGGGCCGCAAAGTAATCCTCTATCACAAAACTCGTGATCTCGTCGGATTCCTTAGAGGAAAACCTCAACTTTGCGGAGACCCAAAGTTTCACCGGAATTCCAATGCGCAAGATATCTCGTGAAAGGTAAAGTAAATCCAGCAAGGCCGCCCGTCGTGTCGACGAACCTGATAGGAGCCGCGTATCTTACTCTCACGACACGACGGATGAGCAAGACGTCGGGTTGGCTAAACCCTAGGTCACCAGGGGGCGCCGGACATTGCACAGGTGGGACCAACACTCATGAGGAGCACTGGCCCGGGTTGTTAATTAAATCCTCGGGGTAGCTATTCCCTATGCAATTTTATTAAGTTGTTAAGAGACTAAAACCAAAGTTGGGCCTGGCTGGAAGGGCTTTAATCTAAAACGAGTTATCAAGGGGGTCCCATAACAACCCCGAACGTGTTAGGAGCGCTCAGTTATGGAATCAAACACCGGTAGCCGAAACTAAGGCGGCAACAACGGAACAAATCACCCGGCAAAAGGCTAGGCTTTCCGTTAATTACCAAGTATATAGGTGCATTAGTTAAATAGCACTTTAAACATAATGATATCATAAACCCCATGTTATCACATGGGACAGCTGGCACCTGCAACTAGCAAAGCTACTCATTAGAGGTTGAGCAAACCTACTTAGCCAAACAACATTTGCTAGGACAGGGAGGTGTTTGAGGTTCATGGCAAAGACAGGTGGAAGTTATGTCAAGTGGTAGGCAACGAGCATATAACGAAGGAAACGTGATTCTAAGCATAACAAAGCTAGATACAGTGTCAAGGTCACGGTCATCTTGCTAGCGATGTCTTCAGCTTGGAACTGCTCTTGTTCTTCCTGCACTTACTCTCCAGAATCCACGTACTCGTTCTCCATTCCCGATGCTACCCAAGATAAGTTAACAGCTAATGAACACCGGCAAAACATAATGCATCAATCAATATGATGCATGTGTGAAGAAGGAAGCATGCATCACTATTATAGTCCTTTCATATGCATTAGTTGAGTTAATTGAATTCTGGACAGAACCTCATATTAAGTTATCTTGACATGCATGAATATGGCATGAACACGTGCATCAACAGGAAACGATGCAAAAAGATATAAAGAACGTCGAGAATGGAGTCACGGATCAACCGGAAACTACAAAACAAGTTTCAAAGGCCTACAGTTCAAAACAGCCACAAACACACTCTAATGGGCACTCCCTGGTGTTACCAGGTTGCCACATGATCAAGCAACAAAATATAAGTGGGGTGGTGCATGGGAACACACCACACCATCAACAATGCCCACACAAGCTTCAAAACAATAGAAACATACAATCTGTTTCCAACAGCAACATAGCAGTTTGTCTACAATATTTAAAGTAGCTACACCCATCTAAATGAATCAAACAAGATATGAGACAGAAGCCATCCAAAAGCTCTACAACCCTGTACAAGTAGCTAATGCAAAGAATCACCCATGAGTAGATCTATAGACACTAACTTGGACAAAATATCACAGATTCTAGGACTTAGTGAAAATCATAGATTTTCACCAGCTGCTTATGCTCTGAAGCATTTTGGCAGCCTCCAAAGTGATATCTACAGGAAGTTTATAAGCATGAAATTTAACAGGGAATTAAACAAACATAAAACCTCACAAACTTTAGTTTGTTGCCTGGGCTAATTCCCAACACAGGAGCTAATTCACACCAGACAACGGGGAAGAAAATAACATCAGATTCCCACACTTAGTGAAAATCCCAAGGTTTCACAAATGTGACAGTTTCAGCCAAGTGTCCACTTTGACAGGGCACAATAGATGCATGTCAATCCCTAAGAACAAAACAAAGGCCCCATCTCGTAGAGGGGTTCACCCACTACCATTCCACAAGGGAATCATCCATAAAGGGCCATAGCACCACCTAATGTAAAAGCTCTAAACATGGCATCATATCAGAAAATAACAGTTTTATGAAGTGGCTCTAAAGTGAAATCTGACTGCACCAATGGATTCCTGGGATGATTCTACCCCAAAATCATATATCCTACACGAGTACTTGCATGTAACAACAATGCACGAAGCTAGCTCGAAAAAATCACATAGAATCCAATAAGCTACAAATAACTATCATCACATGTGGGAGCTATCACATATTGCATCACCTACACATGCACATCACTAGGGCGAGAATAACCTATCTAGGCATATCATGGATTCACTAACATGTCACACCAACATATATAAATAGGTGTTCATCCACAAAGACACACATGTGAACACATACGCATGCACATGTATATCAATGAACTCACACCACACCATCTACACCTACACATGCACACACACCATAACTACTCACACAACACCACATAGAAGATTCACACAACACCATCATGTGGAGATGCAAACATGTATATGTTTGTACACACTTGCACAAGTGTGTGTGTGCAAACACATGCACACACATATCCCCACCTACACACTAACTACACACTCTTACCCTACCTCTAGTGCAACATGGAAACAATAAAAGAAAACATCACACAAGCCCTGCTGTAAAAAGAAGCAACACAAAATATATATATATAATAGCAAAAGGAAAGAAATGGAATCAACAAAAGAAAAAAAGGGGAGAGTGTGGGGTTCGAACCCACAACCTCTCGCTACACACGCGCACACACTACCACTGGGCTACTACATCAGCGCATGCGAGGGAGGTGGACATAAGCAGGCTAGGCCTTCTCTGGCACCTGCAACTACAACTAGTGAAATAAACGAAAAAAAGGAAGGCGCCCGAGGGGATTTCAACCCACGACGCTCGGCGACGCGCCAGGCTCGGTTGCCACTGCGCTACAGAGAGGGATCTTACCAGAGAGGGGGCATGTCTCCTTTTGAGCTGCCCCTCTGCACCTGCACACTACCACGGCAACGGACGGAACAGGGGAGGATGATGGCATCGCTACAGGCAACAATCAACGCGGTAGCTGCTGGTGGGTGGATGCGGCGACCTAAGGGAACCCATTCCCGTGCCTAACTAGGCGAGAGGGGGGCTGCAACGGCGGTGCAACAGAGCTGCTGCTCCTGGCCATGGCAGAGCACGGGGGCGGCAACACCTACGCTACGGCGAACAGAGGCTCTATGGCGAGGGGAAGAGGAAGGAGGAGGAAGTGTAGCTGACCCTAACACGAAGAGGAGGAGGAGTAGGCCCGACGAAGAGGAAGAAGAGGTGATGCGGTGGCGACCCTCTGCTCCTTCCGCCCAAGACGACGACGGCGAGGAGGGGCCGACAGAGGAAGGGATCCACCCTTCTAGTGCCGGGAACGGGTTGGGAAGGACCCAGCATCCTCGCGGACGCCTCGAACGCCGCCGGGGAGGCTGCCGGCGAAGAGGAGAACGGCGGGGATCGGCGGCGCTCTCTCTCTGAACTCTCTCTCTCTCTCTCTCTCTCTCTGAATCTCTTTGGAGACTTACCTGCAGAGGAGAAGAAGGAGGGAGAAGGAGGTGGCGGCGGGGAAGAGAAACCCTAGCACGCACGCTGAGGGGGAGGCGCTAAATAGGGGGACGATTGACGGCCTTGACGTCCGTTAAGCGATGGACGCGAGCTCTCTCTCTGAAGCCTGACGGAAAGCAGGGAGGAGGGGGCGCCGTCAGAGAAAGAAGAAGAGGGACGGGGAGGAGGCCGCTCGGGCGAGAAAAGGGGGCGAGGCCCAGGTGAGGAGGAGTAGGCCGGCCCACCTGGGCTTCTTTGGAGCCTCGGAGAAAGAAATAAAAAGGGGGTTTTCCTTTTAAATAAATAAAACAACAAAGAAACCCTCAGGGCCACACAAGGATGGGAAAAGAAAATAATTTCACATAGGCCATGAGGGATTTATACCCTAATTAAATAAAATACAAACCACATTTTTAGAGCAATTAAATTATACACCAAACAGGAATTAATAAGGCTCTTTTTAAATAAAACCCTATGAACCTAAAGGCTAATATAGCAATGAGAGTTACCCCCTCAAACACAATTAAATACTCTAAATGCTTAACATTTTTAAAACAGATTCAATCAAAGTTTAACACACAAGTTAAAAAACAAAAGGGGAAGGGCTTTGCATTGTTTTGAAAGCATAGTTTGGGAAGCACTGTTTTAAACCATTAGTTTGGAAACACCACAACATCTCACCACCCAAGCAAGCTACTCATTACCAAGATGGATCAACTAGCAACACAAGAATGAAAGCAATGCATTTGATGAGGATGCCATGATGCAAAATGATGACATGAAATGGAGTCACATGAAATGATAAACTTATATACCATCCACAACATGGTTCACAAACTAGGGAAGGATCCAACTATGGAAAGGATTACATCTAGGTTCTTACACTCTCCCTCAACCTCTCCATCCTCCTTCCTAGATCAAGGCGTGGGAGACGTCACCGGCTGTACGTGTGTTGAACGTGGAGGTGCCGTGATTCGGCACATAGATCGGAACCGGCCGCGATCTGAATTGCTACGAGTACAACTCCATGGACCGCATTCATAGTAACGCTTCCGCTTAGCGATCTTCAAAGGTATGAAGATGGTCTACAACCTCTCTTGTTGCTGGTCTCTCCAAAGATAAATCCTTGTATGGCGTAGGAAAATTTTGAATTTACTACGTTCCCCAACAGATCAGCGCCAGAACTCTATGGGTGTTCTATTCATCACAATGTAACTAGATTATTGACTCTAGTGCAAGTGGGACACTGTTGGAAATATGCCCCAGAGGCAATAATAAAATTTTTATTATTACATTTCGAGTTCATGATAATTATCTATTATTCATGCTATAATTGTATTAACCAGAAACCATAATACATGTGTGAATATAGAGATCACAATGTGTCCCTAGTGAGCCTCTAGTTGGCTAGCTCGTTGATCAATAGATGATCATGGTTTCTTGATCATGGACATTAGATGTCATTGATAACGGGATCACATCATTGGGGAATGATGTGATGGACAAGACCCAATCCTAAGCATAACACTAGATCGTGTTTTTCGTCTACTAAAGCTTTTCTAATGTCAAGTATCATGTCCTTAGACCGTGAGATTGTGCAACTCTTGGATACCGTAGGAGTGCTTTGGGTGTACCAAACGTCACAACGTAACTAGGTGATTATAAAGGTGCACTACGGGTATCTCCGAAAGTGTCTCTTGATTTGTGCGAATCGAGACCGGGATTTGTCACTCCGTGTGATGGAGAGGTATCTCCGGGGCCACTCGGTAATCCACCATCATATTGAGATCAGTGTGACTAAGGGGTTAGCCACGGTATGATGTGTTATGGATCGAGTAAATACACTTGACGGTAACGTGATTGAACAAGGTATAGAGATACCAACGATCGAATCTCGGGCAAGTATCATACCGATAGACAAAGGGAATTGCATACGGGATTGATTGAATCCTTGACATCGTGGTTCATCCGATGAGATCATCGTGGAACATGTGGGAACCAACATGGCTATCCAGACCCCGCTGTTGGTTATTGGCCGGAGAGATGTCTCGGTCATGTCTGCACATCTCCCGAACCCGTAGGGTCTACACACTTAAGGTTCGATGATGCCAGGGTTATAGGAAAATAGTGTATGTAGTTACCGAAGTTTGTTCAGAGTCCCGGATGAGATCCCGGACATCACGAGGAGCTCCGAAATAGTCCGGAGGTAAAGATTGATATATAAGATGAGAGGTTTTGGACACAAAAAATGTTTCGGGCGTCACTAGTAACGTATCGGGACCAGCGGAAGGGTTCCGGGGGTCCACCAAGAGGGGCCACCAGCCCCAAAGGCTAGCATGGGCCAAAAGGTGGAAGGGAACCAGCCCAGAGTGGGCTGGTGCGCCTCCCACCTAGGCCCAAGGCACAGCAAGGGAGGAAGGGGGCAAACCCTGGCGCAGGAGGTGTCCCAAGGCCCATCCGGGGCGCCACCCCTCCTCTCCCTTGCCATGGCCGCCGCCCTCTTCCCTAGATGGGGCTGCCGCACACCTTAGGGGTGGGAACCCTTAGGATTGGCACCTCCTCCCTCTCCCCCTATATATAGTAGAGGTTTTGGCCTTTGGAGAACACACGAAAACTCTCTCTCTCTCGGCGCAGCCCTACCCCTCTCTCTCCTCGTCCTCCGCACACCTTAGGGAAGTTGTGCCGGAGAACCACGTAGCTCCACCGCCACCACGCCGTCGTGCTGCTGGAGCTCTCTCCCTCAACCTCTCCTTCATCCTTGCTGGTTCAAGGTGTTGGATACGTCACCGGGCTGCACGTGTGTTGAACGCGGAGGTGCCGTAGTTCGGCACAAAGATCGGAATCCACCGCGATCTGAATCGCTGCGAGTACGACTCCATCAACTGCGTTCATAGTAACGCTTCTGCTTAGCGATCTTCAAAGGTATGAAGATGCTCTACAACCTCTCTCGTTGTTGGTTTCTCCGTATATAGATCCTTGTATGGTGTAGGAAAATTTTGAAATTACTACGATCCCCAACATTATGTCAGGTTTAGGTGATAGCGAGAATGATTTCAGAGAGAAGAGTATGGATCTTGATGCAAGTACTAGTACATGATAACCCACAAGTATAGGGGATCAATTTTAGACTTTCTCGATAAGAAGAGTGTCTAACCCAACGAGGAGCTAAAGGTAGGACAAATATTCCCTCAAGTTCTATCGACCACCGATACAACTCTACATACACTTTACGTTCGCTTTACCTACAACAAGTATGAAACTAGAAGTACTTTGTAGGTGTGATAGGATAGGTTTGCAAGATAATAAAGAACGCGTACATAAAAACTAGGGGTTGTTTAGATAAAGAAACAATTACGTTAGTTTAACGAGTGTGGAAAAGTGGTGGTAGGAGTTGCGCAATTGTCCCTAAGCAATTGACTACGTTACTAGACCGATAGCAAGTTCTATGTGGGAGAGGCCACTGCTAGCATGTCATCCCTTACTTGGAATTCTATGCACTTATGATTGGAACTATTAGGAAGCATCTGCAACTACTAACTTTCATTATGGTAAAACCCAACCATAGCAATAAGATATATTGGTCCCCCTTCAATCATGTATGCATCAATTTCTATGCTAAGCTGAAGCTTCTGTCACCCTTGCCCTCCAATACATAGTCCTATCAACATACTACTAACCATATGGTGTGATCCATGCGCGCGCTCATATGATGGGCACCAAAGGACAGCAACATAACCACAAGCAAATTAAACCAATCATAGCAATTCATCAATCACCGATAGGACAACAAAAATCTACTCAGACATCATAGGATGGCAACACATCATTGGATAATAATATGAAGCATAAAGCACCATGTTCAAGTAGACAGTACAGCGGGTTGAGGGAGAGTGGACCGCTGAATATAGATTGGGGAAGGTGATGGAGGTGTTGGTGAAGATGACGGAGGTGTTGCTGTAGATTGCCGTCACACGATGATGTCCCGGGCGGCGTTCCAGGGCCTCCGGGAGAGAGGGGGAGAGATCCCCCCTTCTTCTTCTTCCTTGACCTCCTCCCTAGATGGGAGAAGGGTTTCCCCTCTGGTCCATGGTATCCATGTGTTGGAAATATGCCCTAGAGGCAATAATAAATTAGTTATTATTGTATTTCTTAGTTCATGATAATCGTTTATTATCCATGCTATAATTGTATTGAATGAAGACTCATTTACATGTGTGGATACATAGACAAAACACCGTCCCTAGCAAGCCTCTAGTTGGCTAGCCAGTTGATCAAAGATAGTCAGTGTCTTCTGATTATGAACAAGGTGTTGTTGCTTGATAACTGGATCACGTCATTAGGAGAATCACGTGATGGACTAGACCCAAACTAATAGACGTAGCATGTTGATCGTGTCATTTTGTTGCTACTGTTTTCTACGTGTCAAGTATTTATTCCTATGACCATGAGATCATATAACTCACTGACACCGGAGGAATGCTTTGTGTGTATCAAACGTCGCAACGTAACTGGGTGACTATAAAGATGCTCTACAGGTATCTCCGAAGGTGTTAGTTGAGTTAGTATGGATCAAGACTGGGATTTGTCACTCCGTGTGACGGAGAGGTATCTCGGGGCCCACTCGGTAATACAACATCACACACAAGCCTTGCAAGCAATGTAACTTAGTGTAAGTTGCGGGACCTTGTATTACGGAACGAGTAAAGAGACTTGCCGGTGAACGAGATTGAAATAGGTATGCGGATACTGACGATCGAATCTCGGGCAAGTAACATACCGAAGGATAAAGGGAATGACATACGGGATTATATGAATCCTTGGCACTGAGGTTCAAACGATAAGATCTTCGTAGAATATGTAGGATCCAATATGGGCATCCAGGTCCCGCTATTGGATATTGACCGAGGAGTCTCTCGGGTCATGTCTACATAGTTCTCGAACCCGCAGGGTCTGCACACTTAAGGTTCGACGTTGTTTTATGCGTATTTGAGTTATATGGTTGGTTACCGAATGTTGTTCGGAGTCCCGGATGAGATCACGGACGTCACGAGGGTTTCCGGAATAGTACGGAAACGAAGATTGATATATAGGATGACCTCATTTGATTACCGGAAGGTTTTCGGAGTTACTGGGAATGTACCGGGAATGACGAATGGGTTCCGGGAGTTCACCGGGGGGCAACCCACCCCGGGGAAGCCCATAGGCCATAAGGGTGGCGCACCAGCCCTTAGTGGGCTGGTGGGACAGCCCAAAAGGGCCCTATGCGTCATACAAAGAAAAATCAAAGAGAAAGAAAAAAAAAAGGAGGTGGGAAGGAAGGGAAGGACTCCCACCCACCAAACCAAGTCCAACTCGGTTTGGGGGGGGGAGCCTTCCCCCCTTGGACTCGGCCGACCCCCTTGGGGCTCCTTGAGCCCCAAGGCAAGGTCCCCTCCCTCCCACCTATATATACGGAGGTATTGGGGCTGATTTGAGACGACTTTTCCACGGCAGCCCGACCACATACCTCCACGGTTTTTCCTCTAGATCGCGTTTCTACGGAGCTCGGGCGGAGCCCTGCTGAGACAAGGTCATCACCAACCTCCGGAGCGCCGTTACGCTGCCGGAGAACTCTTCTACCTCTCCGTCTCTCTTGCTGGATCAAGAAGGCCGAGATCATCGTCGAGCTGTACGTGTGCTGAACGCGGAGGTGCCGCCCGTTCGGTACTAGATCGTGGGACTGATCGCGGGATTGTTCGCGGGGCGGATCGAGGGACGTGAGGACGTTCCACTACATCAACCGCGTTCACTAACGCTTCTGCTGTACGATCTACAAGGGTACGTAGATCACTCATCCCCTCTTGTAGATGGACATCACCATGATAGGTCTTCGTGCGCGTAGGAAAAATTTTGTTTCCCATGCGACGTTCCCCAACAGTGGCATCATGAGCTAGGTTCATGCGTAGATGTCTTCTCGAGTAGAACACAAAAGTTTTTGTGGGTGGTGATGTGCGTTTTGCTTCCCTCCTTAGTCTTTTCTTGATTCCGCGGTATTGTTGGATTGAAGCGGCTTGGACCGACATTACTCGTACGCTTACGAGAGACTGGTTTCATCGTTACGAGTAACTCCGTTGCTCAAAGATGACTGGCAAGTGTCGGTTTCTCCAACATTAGTTGAATCGGATTTGACCGAGGAGGTCCTTGGATGAGGTTAAATAGCAACTCATATATCTCCGTTGTGGTGTTTGCGTAAGTAAGATGCGATCCTACTAGATACCCTTGGTCACCACGTAAAACATGCAACAACAAAATTAGAGGACGTCTAACTTGTTTTTGCAGGGTATGCTTGTGATGTGATATGGCCAACGATGTGATGTGATATATTAGATGTATGAGATGATCATGTTGTAATAGAAATATCGACTTGCACGTCAATGGTACGGCAACCGGCAGGAGCCATAGGGTTGTCTTTATACTAACGTTTGTGCTTGCAGATGCGTTTACTATTTTGCTAGGACGTAGCTTTAGTAGTAATAGCATGAGTAGCACGACAACCCCGATGGCGACACGTTGATGGAGATCATGATGATGGAGATCATGGTGTGACGCCGGTGACAAGAAGATCGTGCCGGTGCTTTGGTGATGGAGATCAAGAAGCACGTGATGATGGCCATATCATGTCACTTATGAATTGCATGTGATGTTAATCCTTTTATGCACCTTATTTTGCTTAGAACGACGGTAGCATTATGAGGTGATCTCTCACTAAAATTTCAAGACGAAATTGTGTTCTCCCCGACTGTGCACCGTTGCTACAGTTCGTCGTTTCGAGACACCACGTGATGATCGGGTGTGATAGACTCAACGTTCACATACAACGGGTGCAAAACAGTTGCGCACGCGAACACTCGGGTTAAGCTTGACGAGCCTAGCATGTGCAGACATGGCCTCGGAACACATGAGACTGAAAGATCGAGCATGAATCGTATAGTTGATATGATTAGCATAGAGATGCTTACCACTGAAACTATTCTCGACTCACGTGATGATCGGACTTGAGATAGTGGATTTGGATCATGTACCACACAAATGACTAGAGAGATGTACTTTTTGAGTGGGATTTCTTAAGTAATATGATTAATTGAACTAATTGTCATGAACATAGTCTAATGGTCTTTGCGAATTACGATGTAGCTTGCGCTATAGCTCTACTGTTTTTATATGTTCCTAGAGAAAATTTAGTTGAAAACTGATAGTAGCAAAACTTTGCAGACTGGGTCTGTAAAACCGAGGATGGTCCTCGTTGCTGCGCAGAAGGATTATGTCCTTAATGCACCACTCGGTGTGCTGCACCTCGAGCGTCGTCTGTGGATGCTATGAACATCCGACATACACGTTTCTGATGACTACACGATAGTTCAGTGCAAAATACTTAATGGCTTAGAAGCAAGGCGCCGAAAACGTTCTAAAACGTCACGGAACATAAGTGATGTTCTAAAGAGATGAAATTGTGATTTCATGCTTGCGCCCTTGTTAAGAGGTACGAGACCTCCGACAAGATTCTTTGTCCACAAAGTAAAGGAGAAAGGCTCAATCGTTGAGCATGTGCTCAGATTGTCTGAGTACGACAATCGCTTGAATCAAGTGGGAGTTAATCTTCCAGATGAGATAGTGATAGTTCTCCAAAGTCACTGCCACCAAGCTGTGAGAGCTTAGTGATGAACTATAACATATCAAGGATACATACAATGATCCTTGAGCGATTCGCGATGTTTGACACTACGAAAGTAGAAATCAAGAAGGAGCATCAATAGTTGATGGTTTGTAAAACCACTAAGTTTCAAGAAAGGCAAAGGCTAGAAGGGATACTTCGTGAAACAGCAAAACAGTTGCTGCACTAATGAAGAGACCCAAGATTAAACCCAAACCCGAGACTAAGTGCTTCTGTAATGAGGGGAACAGTCACTGAGGCGGAGCAACTCTAGATACTTGGTAGATAAGAAGGCTGGCAAAAGTGAAGAGAAGTATATTAGATATACATGATGTTGATGTGTACTTTACTAGTACTCCTAGTAGCATGAGGGTATTGGATACCTGTTCGGTTGCTAAGTAATTAGTAACACGAAATGAAAGCTACGGCATAAACGGAGACTAGCTAAAGGCGAGGTGACGATACGTGTTGGAAGTGTTTCCAAGGTTGATATGATCAAACGTCGCACGCTCCCCCTACCATCGGGATTGGTGTTAAACCTAAATAATTGTTATTTGGTGCTCGCGTTAAGCATGAACATGATTGGATCGTGTTTATTGCAATACGATTATTCATTTAAAGAGAATAATGGTTACTCTGTTTTCTTGAATAATCACCTTCAATGGTTTATTGAATCTCGATCGTAGTGTTACACATGTTCATAATATTGGTGCCAAAAAGATACGAGTTAATGATGATAGTACCACTTACTTGTGGCACTGCCGCTTGAGTCATGTTAGTATAAATTGCATGAAGAGGCTCCATGCTGATGGATCTTTTTACTCACCTGATTTCGAATCACTAGTGACATGCAAACCATACCACATGAGCAAGGCCTTGTTTTCATTGAGATGAAATAAGATAGTAACTTGTTGGAAGTGATACATTTTGATGTATACAGTCCAATGGGTACTGAGGCACACGGTGGATATCATTATGTTCTTACTTCACTGACGATTTGAGTAGATACAGGAGTATTTACTTAATGAATCACAAGTCTAAAATGTTGAAAAGTTCAAATCTGTTTCAGAGTGAAGTTCGTCGTAACAAGAGGATAAACTGTCTACGATATGATCATAGAAATGAATATCTGAGTTACGAGTTTTGGTACGCAGTTAAGACAATGTGGAAATTGTTTCGCAGTTCATGCCACCTGGAACATCATAGTGTGATGATGTGTCTGAACGTCATAGCCACGCACTATTTGGTATGGTGCATACTATGATGTCTCTTATCGAATTACCACTATCGTTTATGGGTTATGCATTAGAGACAACCGCACTCACTTTAAATAGGGCACCGCGTATTTCCGTTGAGATGACACAGTATAGACTGAGGTTTAGAGAAATCTAAACTGTCGTTTCTTGAAAGTTTGGGGTTTCGACACTTATGTGAAAAAGTTTCAGTCTGATAAGCTCGAACCCAAAGCGGATAAATGCTGCATCATAGGTATCCGAAACAGTTGGGTACATCTCCTATCTCAGGTCCGAAAGCAAAGTGTTTGTTTCTAGAAACGGATCCTTTCTCGAGGAAAGGTTTCTCTCGAAAGAATTGAGTGGGAGGGTAGTAGAACTTGATGAGGTTATTGAACCATCACTTCAACCAGTGTGTAGCAGGGCGCAGGAAGTTGTTTCTGTGGCGCCTACACCAATTGAAGTGGAAGCTGATGATGGTGATCATTGAGCTTCGAATCAAGTTACTACAAACCTCATAGGTCGACAAGGTCGCGTACTGCTGCAGAGTAGTACAGTAACCCTCTCTCGGAGGTCATGTTGTTGAGCAACAGTGAACCTACGAGTTATGGAGAAAGCGATGGTGGGCCCAGATTCCGACAAATGGCTGGAAGCCATAAAATCCGAGAGAGGATCCATGGATGAAAACAAAGTGTAGACTTTGGAAGAATTACTTGATGGTCGTAGGACTATTGAGTAAAGATGGATCTTTAAAGGAAAACAGACGATGATGGTGATAAGTCACTATTAAGAAAAGCTCGACTTGTCGCAAAGATGTTTTCGACAAGATCAAACAATTGACTATGATGAGACTTTCTCACTCGTAGCGATGCTAAAGGTCTGTTAGAATTATGTTAGTTGTTGATGCATTATTTATGAAATATTGCACGTAGGATGTCAAAACATTGTTTCCTCGACGGTTTCCTTGAGCAAACATTGTATGTGATACAACCAGGAGGTTTTGTCGATCCTAAAGATACTAGCAAGTATGCAAGCTCCAGCGATCCTTCAATGGACTGGTGCAAGCATCTCGGAGTTGGAATATATATACTTTGATGAGATGATCAAAGATTTTGGGTTTGTACAAGGTTTATGAGAAACTTGTATTTCCAAAGAAGTGAGTGGGAGCACTATAGAATTTCTGATAAGTATATGTGGTTGACATATTGTGGATCAGAAGTAATGTAGAATTTCTGTAAAGCATACAAGGTTGTTTGAAAGGAGTTTTTCAAAGGAATACCTAGATTGCGCTACTTGAACGTTGAGCATCAAAGATCTATGGAGATAGATCGAAAGCGCTTAATAGAAGTTTCAACAAGATGCATGCCTTGACAAGTTTTTGAAGGAGTTCAAAATAGATCAGTAAAGAAGGAGTTCTTGGTTGCGTTGTAAGGTGTGAATTTGAGTAAGACTCAAAACCCGACCATGGCAGAATAAAGAGAATAGACGAAGGTCGTCTTCTATGCCTTAGCCGTAGAATCTAAAGTATGCCATGCTGTGTACCGCACCTGATGTGTTCCTTGACTCAAAGTCTGTTGAGAGGTACAGAGAGTGATCCATGATTGAATCACTAGCAGCGGTCAAAATTTATCCTTAGTAACAAATGGACTAAGGAATTTTTCTCGATTATGGAGGTGGTTAAAGAGTTCGTCGTAAAGGGTTACGTCGATGCAAGCTTTGACACTAATCCGAATAACTATGAGTAGTGAAACGAATTCATATAGTAGAGTAGATATTTGGAGCATTTCCGAATAGCACGTAGTAGCAGCATCTATAAGATGACATAAAGCTTTGTAGAGAACACACGGATCTGAAAGTTTCAGAACCGTTGACTAAAACCTCTCTCACGAGCAAGACGTGATCAGACCCCATAACTATATGGGTGTTGGATTCGTTGAAATCACATGGTGATGTGAACTAAATTATTGACTCTAGTGCAAGTGGGAGACTGTTGGAAATATGCCCTAGAGGCAATAATAAATTAGTTATTATTTTATTTCTTAGTTCATGATAATCGTTTATTATCCATGCTATAATTTTATTGAATGAAGACTCATTTACATGTGTGGATACATAGACAAAACACCGTCCCTAGCAAGCCTCTAGTTGGCTAGCCAGTTGATCAAAGATAGTCAGTGTCTTCTGATTATGAACAAGGTGTTGTTGCTTGATAACTGGATCACGTCATTAGGAGAATCACGTGATGGACTAGACCCAAACTAATAGACGTAGCATGTTGATCGTGTCATTTTGTTGCTACTGTTTTCTGCGTGTCAAGTATTTATTCCTATGACCATGAGATCATATAACTCACTGACACCGGAGGAATGCTTTGTGTGTATCAAACGTCGCAACGTAACTGGGTGACTATAAATATGCTCTACAGGTATCTCCGAAGGTGTTAGTTGAGTTAGTATGGATCAAGACTGGGATTTGTCACTCCGTGTGACGGAGAGGTATCTCGGGGCCCACTCGGTAATACAACATCACACACAAGCCTTGCAAGCAATGTAACTTAGTGTAAGTTGCGGGACCTTGTATTACGGAACGAGTAAAGAGACTTGCCGGTGAACGAGATTGAAATAGGTATGCGGATACTGACGATCGAATCTCGGGCAAGTAACATACCGAAGGATAAAGGGAATGACATACGGGATTATATGAATCCTTGGCACTGAGGTTCAAACGATAAGATCTTCGTAGAATATGTAGGATCCAATATGGGCATCCAGGTCCCGCTATTGGATATTGACCGAGGAGTCTCTCGGGTCATGTCTACATAGTTCTCGAACCCGCAGGGTCTGCACACTTAAGGTTCGACGTTGTTTTATGCGTATTTGAGTTATATGGTTGGTTACCGAATGTTGTTCGGAGTCCCGGATGAGATCACGGACGTCACGAGGGTTTCCGGAATAGTCCGGAAACGAAGATTGATATATAGGATGACCTCATTTGACTACCGGAAGGTTATCGGAGTTACCAGGAATGTACCGGGAATGACGAATGGGTTCCGGGAGTTCACCGGGGGGGCAACCCACCCCGGGGAAGCCCATAGGCCATAAGGGTGGCACACCAGCCCTTAGTGGGCTGGTGGGACAGACCAAAAGGGCCCTATGTGCCATACAAAGAAAAAGCAAAGAGAAAGAAAAAAAAGGGAGGTGGGAAGGAAGGGAAGGACTCCCACCCACCAAACCAAGTCCAACTCGGTTTGGGGGGGGAGCCTTCCCCCCTTGGACTCGGCCGGCCCCCTTGGGGCTCCTTGAGCACCAAGGCAAGGTCCCCTCCCTCCCACCTATATATACGGAGGTATTGGGGCTGATTTGAGACGACTTTTCCACGGCAGCCCGACCACATACCTCCACGGTTTTTCCTCTAGATCGCGTTTCTGCGGAGCTCGGGCGGAGCCCTGCTGAGACAAGGTCATCACCAACCTCCGGAGCGTCGTCATGCTGCCGGAGAACTCTTCTACCTCTCCGTCTCTCTTGCTGGATCAAGAAGGCCGAGATCATCGTCGAGCTGTACGTGTGCTGAACGCGGAGGTGCCGTCCGTTCGGTACTAGATCGTGGGACTGATCGCGGGATTGTTCGCGAGGCGGATCGAGGGACGTGAGGACATTCCACTACATCAACCGCGTTCGCTAACGCTTCTGCTGTACGATCTACAAGGGTACGTAGATCACTCATCCCATCTCGTAGATGGACATCACCATGATAGGTCTTCGTGCGCGTAGGAAAAATTTTGTTTCCCATGCGACGTTCCCCAACACCATGGCAGCGGAGGGGTGAGATCCCGTCTGAGATTGGATCTCTCTCTCTCTGTGTCCTTCTGTTTCTGCGCTCCCAGATTCTGGCCTTTCACCGTTCCTTAAATTCCCGGATATCCGTAACTCAGATTGAGGTGTACTTTTAACACAATTTTCTTCCGGATATTAGCTTTCTTGCGGCGAAAGAAGGGCCCCAACTACCTTAGGGGTTGGTCACGAGCCTGCCAGGCGCGCCTGGGGGGTAGGGCGCGCCTCCTGGGCTCGTGACCCCCTCGGCATCGTTTCGCGTTGATTCTTCTTCCCAAAAATCATAAATATTCCAAAACAAATCCCCGTAGGTTTTTTATTGCGTTTGGACTTTGTTTGGTATGGATATTCTGCGAAACAAAAAACATGCAACAAACAGGAACTGGCATTGGGCACTGGATCAATATGTTAGTCCCAAAAATAGTATAAAAAGTTGCCAAAAGTATATGAAAGTTGTAGAATATTGGCATGAAACAATCAAAAATTATAGATACGACGGAGACGTATCAGCATCCCCAAGCTTAATTCCTGCTCGTCCTCGAGTAGGTAAATGATAAAAAAGATAATTTTTGATGTGGAATGCTACCTAGCATAATCTTGATCATATAATCTAATCATGGCATGAATACTAAAACACGAGTGATTCGAAGCAATAGTCTATCATTTGACATAAAGACAATAATATTTCAAGCATACTAACAAAGCAATCATGTCTTCTCAAAATATCATGGCCAAAGAAAGTAATCCCTACAAAATCATATAGTCTCGCTATGCTCCATCTTCCCCACACAGCGTATTTAAATCATGCTCAACCCCGGTTTTAGCCAAGCAATTGTTTCATACTTTAGTGTTCTCAAACTTTTTCAACTTTCACGCAATACATGAGCATGAGCCATGGACATAGCACTATAGGTGCAATAGAATATGGTGGTTGTGGAGAACACAAAAAGGAGGAGATAGTCTCACATCAAGAGGCGTATAAACGGGCTATGGAGATGCCCATCAGTAGATATCAATGTGAGTTAGTAGGTATTGCCATGCAATAGATGCACAAGAGCTATAAGTGTATGAGAGTTCAAAAAGAAACTAGTGGGTGTGCATCCAACTCGCTTGCTGACGAAGACCTAGGGCAATTTTAGGAAGCCCATCATTGGAATATACAAGCCAAGTTCTATAATGAAAATTTCCCACTAGTATATGAAAGTGACAACATAGGAGACTCTCTATCATGAAGATCATGGTGCTAATTTGAAGCACAAATGTGGTAAAGAATAGTAGCATTGTCCCTTCTCTCTTTTCTCTCTTTTTTTTATTATTTTTTATTATTTTTTTCTCTTTTTTTGGTGGGCTTCTTTGGCCTTTTTTTATTTGGGCTTCATTGGCCTCTTTTATTACTTCCTCACATGGGACAATGCTCTAATAATGATGATCATCACACTTTTATTTACTTACAACTTGATACTTAGAACAAAATATGACTCTATATGAATGCCTCCGGCGGTGTACCGGGATGTGCAATGATCTAGCGTAGCAATGACATCAAAAAACGGACAAGCCATGAAAACATCATGCTAGCTATCTTACGATCATGCAAAGCAATATGACAATGATGGTGCGTGTCATAATAAACGGAACGATGGAAGTTGCATGGCAATATATGTCGGAATGGCTATGGAAATGCCATAATATATAGGTATGGTGGCTGTTTTGAGGAAGGGTATATGGTGGGTGTAATGCACCGGCGAAATTTGTGCGATACTATAGAGGCTAGCAATGGTGGAAGGGTGAGAGTGCGTATAATCCATGGACTCAACATTAGTCATAAAGAACTCATACTTATTGCAAAGTCTATTAGTCATCGAAACAAGGTACTACACGCATGCTCCTGGGGGAAGGGTTGGTAGGAGTTAACCATCGCACGATCCAGACCTCCACACAAAGGATGACAATCAATAAATAAATCATGCTCCGACCTCGTCACATAACGGTTCACCATACGTGCATGCTACGAGAATCAGAAACCTTAACACAAGTATCTCTATGAATACATAATACCTCACTAGCATGACTCTAATATTACATCTTCATGTCGCAAAACTATTGCAAGGAATCAAACATATCATATTCAGTGATCTACAAGTTTTATGTAGGATTTTATGACTAACCATGTGAATGACCAATTTTTGTTAACTCTCTAAATAGGTATAAGTGAAGCATGAGAGTTTAATTCTTTCTACAAAATGTATGCCCAGCTCTAACAAATATAAGTGAAGCAAAAGATCATTCTACAAATGGCGGTTTTCTATGTGTAGGGAAACAGGCAATCCAAACTTCAAAAGATATAAGTGAAGCACATGAAGCATTCTATAAAGCCATACTCAAAAGATATAAGTGAAGTGCAAAGATCATTCTAGAAATCAACCAAGGACTATCTCATACCAGCATGGTGCATAAAAGAAAAAGGAAAATAAACATAAAAGACGCTCCAAGCATTTGCACATATCATGTGACGAATAAAAATATAGCTCGGAGTAAAATTACCGATAGATTGTAGACAAAAGAGGGGATGCCTTCCGGGGCATCCCCAAGCTTAGATGCTTGAGTATTCCTTGAATATTATCTTGGGGTGCCTTGGGCATCCCCAAGCTTAGGCTCTTGCCTCTCCTTATTCCTTCATCCATCGTGGTCTCACCCAAAACATGAAAACTTCAATCACACAAAACTCAACAAAACCTTCGTGAGATCCGTTAGTATAATAAAGTAAATCACCACTTTAAGTATTGTTGTGAACTCATTCCAAATTCATATTAGCATTATATCTACTTTAATCCAACTTCACCATGGTTCATACCCCTGATACTACCCATAGATTCATCAAAATTAAGAGAACAATACATAGAAAACAGAATATATCAAAAACAGAACAGTCTGTAGTAATCTGAACACATACCATACTTCTGATACTCCAAAAATTCTGAAAAAATTGTGATAATTAAGGCAATTTGTATATCAATCAGAAGCAAAAAGAATCAACTCAATAGCGCTCTCTATATAGAAATAAGAAATGATTTCGTAAGTGCAAAATTTTTGTCTTTTTCAGCATGATCAAACAACTATCACCCAAACTAACCATAAAGGCTTTACTTGGCACATTATTTATAATACAATGGAATTTTACAAGGGGATAATTATTTTTGCGAGAAACTTTCATGAAAAATTCTACATTCTTTCCATGAGCATGAACACAAGTGTTCAAGGTCGACCCTCACTTCCGCCATGCATCACCTTTCAATCGCTTATATTTTTGAAAAAAGTTTTAAGTTCCCCTTTATATTTTTTTTTGTTTTTAAACTATATAAAAGCACTCAACAGAAATAAATGACTCTCTAAAACTTACGAGTTGTCTCCCAGGAAGCGCTTTCTTTAAAGCCATTAAGCTAGGCATAAAGTGCTCAAGTAATGGATCCACCCGGATCCCAAGGTATATCAAAGCCAATTTTAATTAACAATGATTTTTAATTTAGTAGTGAGCACAAGGTAACATATATCATGCAATGATGAAGTCTAACTCTCTTCCTATGCATTGGCATGTCATAAGAGAACTATCCATGCATATCAAGTAAAGGCCAATACATAGCATAAGCAGTTTCTTGCAATTTTATCGTATTGGAAACATAGGGAGGTGGAGATGTAGTTCCTCTCTCATAATAATTGCAAGTAGGAGCAGCAAGCACATGCATATTATATTCATCAAAATCATCATGTGTAATAGTAGAAGTCAACCCATCTATGTAATCCCTAATAAGAGCAAACTTCTCCGATATAGTGTAGTTGGGAGAGTTCAAAAAGATAATAGGACTATCATAAGTGGGTGCGATAGCAACACTTTCATGTTTAACATAAGGAACTATAGCAAGTTCATCTTCATAAGCATCATTCATATTGGCATCATGGCCACAAGCATAGCAAGCATCAAGTTCATCAAAAAGGGATATTTCAAACGAATCCGAGGGATCATAGCAATCAACATAGCATTCATCCTTCGGTAAGAACAAAGGGAAATTAAACAATGTATGAGTTGAAGACTTACTCTCATTAGAAGGTGGGCATGGGTAGCTAGTCCGCTCTTCCTCCTTTTGTTCTTCGCTCTCCTCGTCATCTTTTTCATCTAATGAGCTCACAGTTTCAGCATTTTCTTCTTCCATAGTTTCCTGCAAAATATTAGTCTCTTCTTGGGCAGTGGAGAATTTCTCCATAAATCGACAAATATGGGCATTATATTCATAATTATTATAACAATAACGAAGCATAACCAAATTTTCAGATCGGTAAACAACATCATCATTATCATCACACTTTTTAAATAGCGCTTCAATTTCATAAGCACCCATAAAATAAACAAACTCTTCTATGTGTTCCACATCATAGTAATTATATATACCATTAGCTTAAGAATCCAAGGCTTCATTAGCATTAAATTTACAAGAAAAGTGAAGGTGTTTAGCCTTCATTCTAGAGCAACAAGTAATATCATATCTCAAGCATAGATCCCAAGCATACCATTTCAACATATGAATTTGATCCCATAATAGTTTCCCTTTTTGAGTCAAGCGATAATCCCTAAAGTATTCATGTTGATCCAACGTGTCTCCCGTTATATAATTGAATGTGGTTTTCTCAGGATTATTAAAGAAGTGCATAATATTTTTCCACATAACGAGCATCGAGGGTTTTATGAGGTTCCCCATCTCCATGAGTAGCAAGTACACCTAATTTTTTTGGTATTTCGTGTTCCATATCCATAACTAAAGATAGAGAACAACTTAGAACAGCAAATAAATCTACTTAGTGATAAAGCAAACAAGCACACACGAGAATATTCACCCCATGCTATTGCTCCCCAGCAACGGCGCCAGAAAAAGGTCTTGATAACCCACAGGTATAGGGTATCAATTGTAGCCTTTCTCAATAAGTAACAGTGTTGAACCCAGATGGAGCTAAAGGTAGGACAAATATTCCCTCAAGTTCTATCGACCACCGATACAACTCTACGCACACTTTACGTTCGCTTTACCTAGAACAAGTATGAAACTAGAAGTACTTTGTAGGTGTGATAGGATAGGTTTGCAAGTTTTATGTGGGAGAGGCCACTGCTAGCATGTCATCCCTTACTTGGAATTCTATGCACTTATTATTGGAACTATTAGCAAGCATCCGCAACTACTAACGTTCATTAAGGTAAAACCCAACCATAGCAATAAGATATATTGGTCCCCCTTCAATCCCGTATGCATCAATTTCTATGCTAGGTTGAAACTTCTGTCACCCTTGCCCTCCAATACATAGTCCTATCAACATACTACTGACCCTATGGTGTGGTCCACGCACGCGCTCATTTGATGGGCACCAAAGGACAACAACATAACCACAAGCAAATTAAACCAATCATAGCAATTCATCAATCACCGATAGGACAACGAAGATCTACTCAGACATCATAGGATGGCAACACATCATTGGATAATAATATGAAGCATAAAGCACCATGTTCAAGTAGAGGGTACAGCGGGTTGCGGGAGAGTGGACCTTTGAATATAGATGGGGGAGGTGATGGAGGTGTTGGTGAAGATGACGGAGGTGTTGGTGTAGATTGCCGTCACACGATGATGTCTCGGGCGGCGATCCGGCGCCGCCGGGAGAGAGGGGGAGAGAGCACCACTTCTTATTATTATTCCTTGACCTCCTCCATAGATGGGAGAAGGGTTTCCCCTCTGGTCCGTGGTCCCCATGGCGGAGGAGGGGCGAGAACCCCTTCGAGACTGGATCTCTCTCTTTGTGTTCTTCTGTTTCTGCGCTCCCAGATTCTGGCCTTTCACCTTTCCTTAAATTCCCGGATGTCTATAACTCCGGTTGAGGTGTCCTTTTAACACGATTTTCTTCCGGATATTAGGTTTCTTGCGGCGAAAGAATGGCCCCAACCGCCTTAGGGGTGCGTCACGAGCCTGCCAGGCGCGCCTGGGGGGTAGGGCGCGCCTCCTAGGCTCATGACCCCTCGGGCATCGTTTCGCGTTGATTCTTCTTCCCAAAAATCATAAATATTCCAAAACAAATCCGTGTAGGTTTTTTATTGCATTTGGACTTCGTTTGGTGTGGATATTCTGTGAAACAAAAAACATGCAACAAACAGGAACTGGCACTGGGCACTGGATCAATATGTTAGTCCCAAAAATAGTATGAAAAGTTGCAAAAAGTATATGAAAGTTGTAGAATATTGGCATGAAACAATCAAAAATTATAGATACAACGGAGATGTATCAGTACAGAGGCTTGTTCTGAGGACCTTGGCACTCCAAGTTCTCATGGCTTGCCCAAGGCAGTCAACAGTGTGAGAAAGAAGAAGAATTACGTTGAAGAGTATGCAGACTTTGTTCCAGATGAAGCGACTTCCCACAAATAGTTTGAAAGGAAAGAGAGGGCGGCAGCAAGAAAAATTCCACAGTTTGTTGAAGCTAAGAGAGGGTTGTCTCTATCTTCAAAGCAACCAAGTGAAACGGGGAGGACTAAGGTCTTGGCTAAGAAATCAGGGCAGAAAAGGCAAAGAAGAAGATTTGTCAAAGTTGTTGTGCACCCTTCCCCTCCATAATATCCTTGTGATGAGGAAGAAGAGGAAAAGGAGGTCCCAACTACTAACCCTCTTCATTCCAAGCAAAGAAAGTTAATGAAGGATGTTATGTCTAGCAAGTATGCTTCAAAGGCAAATCCCTCAGCTCCCAAGACCAAGCCAGCTGCCTCCAAGCCAAAGAGGACCACCAGATAAATCACTGCTGCAGAAAAGAACAAAAGGTCCACCTCGAGAGATGCTCAAGAGGAAGATTAGGAAATTGTTGTTTTGAGGAAGCTTAGACCTCACCTGCCACATCACAATGATGATCATCCTATTGAAGAGAACATAAAGGAGAGGAAGGATTAATGTATCAGGAGATGGAGAGTCAGTGATCCATGTGTAGTGATGATAAGGACTGTTGTTGATGCTCGCTTTCACACCAAGGAGCAACATGACTTTTATGAGGCTGTTTTGCTTGACAAGAGCCCAAATGTCTGTGCCATGAGATACGTGGAAAGTTCATCAACTCAAATGAAGATTGCTTCCCTCATGTCCAAGAGAACTTAAAGATGATTGACATTGATGAGTTTATTGGCATATAGATGACTGCCTCGAATGATGAGATGATCATGCAATTCTATTTCACTCCTCATTCTATCCCCATGGAAAGATAGTGTCGATGACTGAAGGCACCACATACCAGTCAATTGCTGATGAGTGGGATATCATGTTAGGAGACCCAAAGGTGCAAGAAGGTGATTTGGATGTGTACTTTGAATCAAAGATGAACAACAATTCTACGGCAAACATCTACACACCAATCCCCAAGGAATATTTGAAGACCCATAAGCTTGGATCCGTCTACTTTCTGCAAGCTGGTCTTCCTACCTCCAACACTATACTGAGGCACACCTTGATGCCCAAATATATATATGATAAGATTATTCGAGGTTATTCCATCGACATGTTGCATCATGTGGATAGCCACACGAGGTTTAGAGTGATGAATCTAATTGTCGAGACCATCAAGAGAACAACTACTGATCAGAAGAGATCTTGTGGATACGCTCCCTACATTCACATGCTCATAAACTCCAAAGTTGTAAAAAGCCAATATCTACTTGATCAACCACACCTGCCCCTCCAGACAGACTATGAAGATAATGTTGTGGTGACGGATCCTTCTCATCCCACTTCATCGAGTGCACAGGCTGACATTGAGACTCACGCCCAGTCACAAGCAGCTAGAGCCGCTAGTGCTTGTGTGTTAAAAACAAAAGGTGATCAAATGGCTTACCTTGTTAGCACCATTCAAGGAATGTAGAAGAACATCTCCCAAATGTTGAAGAACCAGAAGAGTCTCGAGAGGATAGTGGAGACAAAATTTCATGACCTTGATGTCAAGGTGACTCACTTGACCATCACAGTTAACCAGCTGAAGCAAGACGTATATGCAGTTCCCGCCCAGCTCAGATGATGAGGATGAGAGCCCCACACTACCAGTCCAGGCTCACTTCAAGACTCGGGATCGATCTGCTATTGTGCATCCCCGTGATGTCAGACCTTCAATGTCTGCACTAGCTGCTACTTCTACCGTGCCTCCATCAGCACCACCAGTGTCAACTCCACCACCCCAGAGGACTTTTGCTGAAGCATTCGCGGATGCTCTCTTGTCGACTCCTTCCACGACTACTGGAGCTACTTCATCGCCCCATGTAGGAGACCATGCATGTTGGCGTTCTGGGAACGGGGGTACCCAGACCTGCCTGCCTGCGGCCCAAGACTGGCCCACATCGTCTACACAAGTTCGGCAAGGAACAGTACCGCTTTGAACAAGGCCCTCGTGAGGGCCCAAGCCTCACGAGGAGGAACAACGTCAAGACCCGCACGGAGACTTCCTCGGGACTCCTCCAGAGCGGCAGATATTCCAAGGTAAAGCCGGGCCACAGGAGTCAAAGGTGACGCCAGGAAAGGGCACGCGATCAGAGTGTGGCATAGCAGGACAGTTTCCTCTTTCGGTGCAAAGAAGGCAGGAGCGAATCAGGGCCCCAAAGGTATCTTCTAAAGGTTTCCCTTCCGGTGCAACAACACCCTGGTCGCCCGCCGGCAGGACGGAAGTCATCCCTGCGCTCACCTCTGTGGTGCTGGCAGCGGCTTTGTAGGCGAAAACCACTTTTGGCACGGGAGGCATGTTCCCTTGTTTCCCACCGAAACTGGCCATTGTGGGATCCCTTCTGGCCTACAATAAGGTAAGAGGACCCTGGCCTCCACTATAAATAGAGAGGGTAGGATACCTGAGAAGGGGGGGAGATTGGAACCCTAGAACAACACACTTAGCCACTTGGCCTCCAGAGGCACGAAAGCACTGTACTATCTCACCATCAACCTCTGTGAGAGGCAATCCACCAAAGCAGGAGTAGGGTTTTATGCTTCGCAGTGGCCCGGACCTAGGTAAACTGCTGTGTTCCGAGTTCTCCTCACCTTCGAGTGAGTTTTTCACCGTTCCCATCAAGTAGAGGCTAGGCGAGACGAAGCAAGGAGGATCCTACGCACACGCCCCTGTGTTCGAATTCTTAGGGTTTTGCGGAGCCTGAAATCTTACATTTAGCGCGCCAGGTAGGGGCGTGTGAAGGCTTTCCTCCAGCTTCCTTCGTCCCAGACCACTGCATCGATGGTCGGCGACCTACCAGCTCTTCCGAGCCTCGTTGAGTTGATCTCCGACCATCACGTTATAGCCGCTCGAGGCTCGCATACCAGCGTCGCTGGACCAGGCAGCTCGTACCACGCCGTCAACATCGTCTCCGCCGTGACGACCACTCATGCCACCTAGGCGCATGGGGGCTTGGCGGCGGCCCGGGCACCCGCAGTGCGCCGCATTAACTTGGGGGACCTCAGCACACACGATGCTCGCGGATGGCAAGAGAGATGCTCCATCAACGATCGACACCCGGGGTCTTCGACGCTTGGGCGGACAACATCATGGAACTAATCGCCATCGCCCAGAAGACCATCCAGCCCGATACACCTTCAAGGCCACAGGTGCCGGGCACCGGGGGCTCGCACCGCGTGTCGGGCCTCGAACCTGCGAGAGAGACGCGCTCCGTGATGCCCTCCGCCTCCTCCAAACCGCATCGACCGGCCCCGAAGCGCACCACACCGACAACCACCAGGGACGAGAAGCCAATGGCGGGACGACTGACGAGCATGCTAGCATGCATCACCAAGACCGGGTCGCCCCCGATAGCCCAGAGCGGATAGACAGGAATGCTCCCTTCGACGTGGCCAGCAGAAGGCGGAGGCGATGGCACATGCAAATTACGACAACGGAGACACGTCGGGACACCAAGGAGGGAATCAAGATCGGGCGGCGCCAGGGCCAGCCCACGACGGCAACAGGACCAAGCGACTCCACGCGGAGGCTTATTGTAGGGAGATCTCCGAGCAGCACGGCAGGGGAGATCTCCCTCCAGTGCCAAGGGGGGCGCCACTGTCGCACTGATGACCGGCCGCGAGGGACGGGCGAGCGCCTACATGGAGTCGTACGTGCTAGAGTACGTGGTGCTACCTGACCCCCCCAGACGAGGAAGAGTTTCAGGCTTCCCTTGGGGCGCCTACCCTCCTCAGGAGTAGGGAGCGTTCGGGGGCTCCTCCTTGCGCTGGGTCCAAGGGGCCCGGGTAGGGGGGCACCTTCAAACCGCAGGGCGTAGCACCAGCTACCTCTCCCCATGGAGGGACTACGCAAGGCCAACCTCATAGGCCTCAGGAGGACGAGCCAAATGTTGCAACGAGGCGCTAGTGGGATAGATCACTCCCAATGGCTAAGGAGCGGGCATGGGCGTCGGGAGCCAGGCGACGCGCGACATTCCTGAAACGCAAGGGGGCTTCAACTATTCAGCGAGATAATTTTTGGATTTGCTGTCCTAAGGGGTGTCTACTCACCACAGGGACTCCAACTACCTAGGACATACTCCTGCAAGTTGCTCCCTTTACAATCTTCGTATAGCCACTTGGCAACCTAACCCACTGCTCTGCTGGCATTGCGGCAACCTCCCCGCCGCAACACACCGCCCCATCAAGGGAACAGGGGAGCCCCGCGGCCCCTCAGGTTCGCGGTCAACGGGATAAAATCAGAGTAGCTTGAGCGTCCAAGGGGGCTTCGGAGCATGGTGCTCTAGGAACCTTACCGGTCACAAGGCCACCTGCCACCCTTGATATCGTCCATGGACATTCGACCGTTATCAGGGGCGGCAGGGCTTGACCCCGTAGTTGCGCCCGTTTAGTCGGTCGCATGCAACGGCGATCGAGAAATGTGCGGGACCAGGTCCTGGTGACACAGAGTTGCTTGAGCTTCAAAGAGGGGTGCCTAAGCATCGCACCTCAGGGGCCTTACCGGTCACAAAGCCGCCTACTACCCTTGATATCATCCACGGACATTCGGTCGTTATCAGGGGTGGCAGGGCTTGATCCCGTGGCTATATCCGTTCGATTGGTCACACACAACGGCGGTTGGGAAATGTGCGGGACTGGGTCTCAGAGAGTAGAGCTGCTTGAACGTTAAAGGGGGCTCCTGAGCATCGCGCCTCAGGAGCCTTACCGGTCACAAAGCCACTTGACCACCCTAGAGCCTCCCATTCTCGGTCAGCATTAGGGGGTGCCGGGGCCTTGCCTCGTGAGGCGCCTCACGATGGTAGGGATATGCGCGAGACTAGGACCTGTCAACGTAGAGTCATAAAAGCCCTATAATAGGCTTCCCGAGAAGGAGCGCAAGCACGCAAGATCCGCACCGACCCATCGCACCTCTGCATCATCCTTCAATCCTTCCGGAACCTACTTCATCCTGTGACACTCTCATGTAATGCGGTTGTATACGCCCAGCCCCCCCCCCCCCCGAGGACGCGGAAGGGGTCCACCCCATGCCTAGTGGAAGACCTTAGCTCCGCGTTGGGTACAACAAAGTCTCCAATGACTCTAGAAGCTCAGGCCCCAGTGCCTCGGGGGTAGGGACACTCGCGAGGCCAAAGCGTCCTCGCGACCTCCCATATACACCCCCACCGTGACAATCTCACGTAATAACGAGCCGAGGCTGTATACGCCCAGGGCCCCCCGAGGATGCGGAAGGGGTCCACCCTACGCCTAGTGGAAGACCTTAGCTCAGCGCTAGGTATAGAGATAAAGGCAATCAACATGGCCTGCCAATGACTGTGCTCGCAGCTGGCAAGGAAACCCATATAGTCCGCCAATGACTACGCTAGCTTTAAATGCCGGACGAACACTCGCTTTCTTTTGGATCCGGACTATTTTCCACTAAGTTTGAACTGACTGATTTCTTAAGTTGGTTTTCTGTGGCCTTACTGCCCGATGTTTGAAAAATCAAAGGGGGGAAAGGCTTTCTTTGGCGTTCGTTATTTAACTGTTTTTCAAACCTCCCTCCCTCGGAGAACATATTTGGGGACCACTGCTCCGGGCCACCACAGAGAGTCTTGGGAAGCCCCAGGGCACCTCCGGGGCAATGACCAAAGGGACGAAGTGCGGAATCGCTCGGGCGCCGGAAAGGGGGTTCCTGGGCGCGCCTCAGGAGCCTACCGGTCATCAAGACTGGGGTCTAATGACGAAGAGCGGCTTGAGTGTCAAAGGGGGCTCCTGAGCAGTGCGTCTCAGGAGCCTTACCGGTCACAAGGCCACCTGGCCTCCAGGTCAGGGCTTTGCCCCACGAGGAACAACCTTGGTAACGGTTTGCGCCTTACGGTGGCAGGGAAATGTGCGGGACCCGGACCTCCAGACATAGAGTGCAGAAAGGGTCTCCACCGTGTCCCACCTATGAAATAGGAGCCCCTCGGCAGGAACTACGCAAAGAACCGACACAAACCCACAAGCTAAGTGCCTCACAGGCCCTAACCGGGACCCTCTCGCCTTACGATAAACTGACGATGGATTGAAATACGCGCACTAACAAAGGATGCCAGGCCTAAGGATCCGACGGCAAGCAGCGAACCCAACACCAAGCACGCGGCAGCATGGGAGGTGCCTCAGGAGGGCAGAACTCCCGGAAGGCCGCGCCTCCCTTGTTAACCCCAAGCAACACCAGTTGCGGCGAGGAGCCCTAAGCTGTGCTACTCCGCTACAACGACCATCAGCACGCAAACCATCATCCCCAGAGCAAAAGAGAACAGGAGAACAACAAAGGTAATAACAACAAAAGCTTAATGCCCAGCAGGGCAGATTTCTTGGTTCACCATTACAGGAGAGCAGCGAAAGAGCTTGGGGCACTAAGGGGAGGGGCTACCGGCATCACCCATGGCATCGGCCGGCCCAATGTCAGGACCACCCTCCTTGCTAGAGGCGGGCACCTGGACGTACCTCCCCACCAGGGCATCGACGTGCGGGCGGACCTCATCTCGGAGAAGGCGGCGGGGCTCAGCGGGCACCAGCTCAACGACACGCTGGAAGTCGAGCTCCGGGGCAAGGCGACGCAAGTTGGTGAAGACGAGTGTCAGGTCAAGGCCTAGAAGCTCGGGCGCGCTGGACGCGTTGTCTTCCTCCACGTGGTGGACGCCGGCCTCCAACGCCTCCACGACCTCCTGGAAGAAGACGAGGTAGCCCCCGTCGCTCCTCACGATTGGCAGCGCCGGGGCCATCCCCGCAAACCAACGCATCACGGCGACCGCCCGATCGGCGATGCCGGCGAACTGCAAGGCGCACTGGGATACCATTAACCTGGCATATGAGGCCTTGTCCTGGGCAACCTGCACGATGTCCGCCGCCTCCCGGACCTACTTCTGTAGCGATGCTAGCTCCTCCTTGGCCTTCGCCTTGCCTCGGCGGGCGGCGTCGAGGGCGGCCTGGACACTCTCAAGCCGGGCCTGAAGCTCTGCCACCTCCTCCTGGAGCTCGCTGACCTTCGGCCTCTTGGAGGAGGGCGCGCTGGAGAAGAAGGAAGATAAACCCACGGACAGCAGACGGAACAACAAACAAGGGAAACACAACAGAAGACTTACTCATCAGCCATCACCCAGCGGGAGCGGAAGCGCGAAGGTCCCGGAGTCCCTCCGCCATTGCCCCCGGCGGCAGACGAAGCCGTAGGAAGCGTTGCATGCTTTCCCCGACCGGAGCCATCTCCGGGGGATGCCATAGAGTTGAAGAGCGAAGAAGGGGAAGGAGCCTCCTTGCGGCGGATGGGTGAAACAGGGAAGGGGTTCAAGGTTGCCGTGCCTCCCCCCACAGGAGGTATGTCGTACTTATGGGCGAGCCCTAGCCACCAATCATTGCGGGAGTGTATGCGTCGCACGATTCGTGAAGGCCGCGAGGTGGGCCGACGGGGACGCTGCCACTCACGTCGCCTCACGTGTCCATCGGTCGGTCGCATCTCTTGGGGCCGTTGGGTGCGCTTGCATTCAATGGGCAAAATTATGTCCTACGCGACTCTCGGGAATCGCACTGTCGTAGCCTGGCACCACTGGGGCACCTCGAGGAGCGAGGGCGTCACCGTGCAGCTTCGGGACACGTGGGTCGCCAGTATCTCAGGCAAATGGGCCCGCGACAGTTTGGTCCGTCTTCAAGGCTTCACCAAGAAGCCAACCCAAGCGCGCCTTGGGCCCGAGGGCTACTGTCGGCATTCTGGGAATGGGGGTACCCAGACCTGCCTGCCTGCGGCCTAGGGCTGGCTCACTTCATCTACACAAGTTCGACAAGGAACAATACCGCTTTTAACAAGGCCCTCGTGAGGGGCCAAGCTTCACGAGAAGGAACATCGTCAAGACCCGCACGGAGGCTTCCTCAGGACTCCTCTGGAGTGGCGGATATTCCAAGGTAAGGTCGGGCCTCATGAGTCAAGGGTCACGCGAGGAAAGGGCAGCCGATCAGAGGGTGGCAGAGCAGGCCCTTTTGGTGCAAAGAAGGCAGGAGAATAAGTGGGTCCCAAAGGCATCTTCTAAAGGTTTCCCTTTTGGTACAACAAGACCCTGGTCGCCCGCCAGCAGGACGGACGTCATCCCTACACTCACCTCTGCGGTGCTGGCAGCGGCTTTGCAGGGGAAGACCACTTTTGGCAGGGGAGGCGTGTTCCTTGTTTCCCACCAAAACTGGCCGTTGTGGGATCCCTTCCCGCCTACGATAAGGGAAGAGGACCCTGGCCTCCACTATAAATAGAGAGGGTAGGATACCTAAGAAGGGGGAGTGAACGGAACCCTAGCCACTTGGCCTCCGAAGGCACGAAAGCATTGTACTATCTCGCCATCAACCTCCGTGAGAGGTAATCCACCAAAGCAGGAGTAGGTTTTTACACTTCGCAGCGGCCCGAACCTGGGTAAACTGCTGTGTTCTGAGTTCTCCTCACCTTCGAGTGAGTTTTTTGACATTCCCATCGAGTAGAGGCTAGGTGAGACAAAGCAGGGGGATCCTACACACACGCCCCTGTGTTCAAATCCTTAGGGTTTTGCGGAGCCCGAAATCCGACAATGCCCATAGTGACGCTTAGCTCTATACCTTTGATCTTTTCGATAACTTGTTGCCAAAGGGGAGAAGTTGTATAGATCATAGGGCTGAGAGAAAGAGAGAGAGAGTTCATTTTGGTTGCTCTTCTCGATTTTAAAACATTGGGCCTACTTTTGTTTGTCTTAAACCTCGTGGTGTTTGACCATATGCTTTGTGATTGATGTTACTATTTCCTATCTTCATCATATTCATATGATGATCATTCACTCGTGTTTGGTGTTATGTGCATTGTAATCCATTCATATCTTTTATGCACACCACCAAGATGTATGTGACATGGAAGAGTGACCCATTATCCTAATAGATTGTGCATTTGCATTCAAACGCAAATTTAAAATAATGCACAAATTTAAGGGGAGCTCTTACTTATCACATACTTCTCAAAGCGACGATACTATACATAGATTATATTTTATGTTGAAGCATTGATCCATATGTTTTCATTAGTTACCAAAAGGGGGGAGATTGAACGGACTACTCCTCCCTGGGTGGTTTTGGTAATTAATTACAACATATATTTCATTGGTCTAATGATTATACCAAGTATATTTCAAGAAAAGTTCAATGAATGGATTGTCAAAGGATTATGAGGAGATCCCCTAGATGCTTGGAACATCCATTGAAAAAATCTTCAAGACTCTACATTTTGCTTTTTATGTGAGAAATCACATTTTAATTCATAGGAAATCCAATACTATTAAAAGGGGATGATGTATCTATGATCTGGTTTCTCAAGTGCTTAGAGTTAACCACCAAAAACCCTCATGAATTCTTCGACAAATATATTCTGTCCAAACCCCAAAGCCAAAATTCGGTGCCACCAACTTTTCACATTCGGCCTTACAAAGTTTTTCTTAGACAGAATCCAAAATCCAAATCCTAGTCTCTCGATGATACCAAGTTCTATTTCGGTGCAGCCGAAATCCAGCGACCAACTATCTGGTATCGGATACATCCACTATGCATCATGATTTCTTATTGATATTTATGTTTTTTGTCCATTATTAATTATTATGATACAATTCTTATTCCTTTTCTCTCTGAATATGCAAGGTACACAACGAAGAGGCAAATGTCGAAAACTGGAATTCTGGACGTGAAAACCAAGAAAAATGGTGAAAAATCACTAGACTCCAAATGACCTGAAATTTAATGAAGAGTTTTTATGCAATATATAAGAATTATTGGGCCAAAAATATACCAGGGGGAGGCCACCTGCTGGCCACGACCTAACAGGGTGCAGCCACCCCCGTGGCCACGCACTATTGCCTCGTGGTGGCCCAGCAGGTCCCCTGACCCCCCCCCCCCCCCCTCTTTTTCTATATGGTGTGTTTTGACCTAAAAAAATCATAATCATACTTTTAGGATGAAGCACCGTCTTCTCAAGGAGGAAACCTGGGCAGAGGCCCGTTTTGCTCTTCGGCAGAGAGATTTTGTGGGAGAATTCCTCTCTAGCAGGGAGAAATCGAAGCCATCGTCATCACCAACGCTTCCTCCTTGGTGGGAGGACCAATATTCATCAACAAATTCACCACCACTATCTTATCTCCAACCCTACTTCATCTCTTGTATTCAATCTTTGTCTCAAAACCTCAGATTGGTACGTGTGGGTCACTAGTAGTGTTGATTACATCTCGTAGTTGATGCTTGTTCGATTACTTGGTGAAAGATATTATGTTCAGATCCTTGATCGCCATTATTACACCTCTGATTTTGAACATGTTAATGAGGTGTGAGTAGTTAATATTGTTCTTGAGGACATGACAGAAGTCTTGTTATAATTAATCATGTGAAGTTGGTATTCATTCGATATCTTGATAATGTGTATGTTGTTGCTTCTCTTAGTGTTGTCGTGTGAACATCGACTACACGACACTACCATGTTATAGGCCTAAGGGAAGGCATTGTGGAGTAACAAGAAGATGGGTTTGCGGGAGTGATAGAAGCTTAAACCCTAGTTTATGTGTTGCTTCAAAAGGGGCTGATTTGGATCCACATGTTTCATGCTATGGTCAGATTTATCTTAATTCTTATTTCATAGTTGTGGATGCTTGCGAGAGGGAGTAATCATAAGTGGGTTGCTTTTTAAAGTAAGAACAACACCTTAGCACCGCTCCACCCACATATCAAATTATCAAAGTAACGAATGTGAATCAACTCAACATGATGAACATGACTAGACAAAAATTCCCATGTGTCCTCTTGAGCGTTTTCCTCATATAAGAGTACATTCCGGCATGTCCTTTGGTACAAAAAGGATTAGGATACCTTTTTTAATACTTCTTACTATTGTTTCTTGTCACTTGTAACGAATTATCTTGCTACAAAATTATCTATCACTCTTACTTATAGCACGTGCATAGAATATCTTGCTGAAATTTGCTTATAATTTCCTTCTCCTCCTCGTTGGGTTCAACACTCTTACTTATTGAAAGGACTATGATTGATCCCCTATACTTGTGGTTCATCAGTACCCATTTGCTAAAAGTTGCCAACCTTTGCACTAGTCGATGTAACCGAGTTTTTATATTTCGGTTCCACCGAGTTGGGCAATAATGTTGTAATGGTTGGATGTTTGGAGATGCCTATATATACCCCTTCACCCACTCTCTTTCATAGAGAGTGCACTGAGAACAAGCCAATACTTGCCCCATCCATTTTCTGAGAGAGAACCACCTACTCATGTGTTGAGATCAATATATTCCACTCCAACCATATGAATCTTGATTTCTAACCTCCCCAAGTTGCTTTCCATCCAATTAACCTCTTCTACCAAGCCAAATCTGTGAGAGTGATTGAGTATTGAGGATACTATTTTTTGAAGCACAAGAGCAAGGAGTTCATCATCCATACCACATTTATTATCTTTAGGAGAGGGGTGTCTCCTAGATTGGTTAGGTGTTGCTTGGGATCCTTCAATTCGTTATGGAGTAGAACCAAGAAGTTTATAAGGGCAAGAAGATCACTTACTTCGTGACGATCTACCCCGAGTGAGGCTAGTCCTTCATGGACATAAGCCATGGTGGAATAGACAAGGTTTCTTCTTCGTGGACCCTTCATGGGTGGAGCCCTCCATGGACTCATGCAGCCATTACCCTTCATGGGTTGAAGTCTACATCAACGTGGATGAACGATAGCACCATCTATCGCAACCACGCCAAAAATATTCATGTCATCTTTGCGTTTGACCTTCCTATCCCTACCATCTACTTACATGTGCATGTCTTTACTTTCGTTGCTATACTCTTAGACTTGCATGTGTAGGGTGTGCTTGACTTGGTATAATTTCTAAAACTTGCCAACCTTTAACATTTGGAAAATTCTATATTTTTATTTAGTCAAGTAGTCTAATCACCCCCCCCCCCTCTAGACATACCTCGGATCCTACACAGGGTCGGTACAGGCGCATCCCACCTCCGCTACCCGATCTCCTCTTTGTATCACGCCCGATATGGCTGTTGGAAATATGCCCTAGAGGCAATAATAAATTGATTATTATTACATTTCCTAGCTCATGATAATTGTCTATTGTTCATGCTATAACTGTATTAACCGGAAACTGTAATACATGTGTGAATATATAGATCACAATGTGTCCCTAGTAAGCCTTTAGTTGGCTAGCTCGTTGATCAATAGATGATCATGGTTTCTTGATCATGGACATTGGATGTCATTGATAACGGGATCACATCATTGGGGAATGATGTGATGGACAAGACCCAATCCTAAGCATAGCACCAGATCGTGTTGTTCGTCTGCTAAAGCTATTCTAATGTCAAGTATCATTTCCTTAGGCTGTGAGATTGTGCAACTCCCGGATACCGTAGGAGTGCTTTGGGTGTACCAAAAGTCAAAACATAAGTGGGTGATTATAAAGGTGCACTGCGGGTATCTCCGAAAGTGTCTGTTGAGTTGGTACGAATCGAGACCGGGATTTGTCACTCCGTATGATGGAGAGGTATCTCTGGGCCCACTCAGTAGAACATCATCATAATGAGCTCAGTGTGACTAAGGAGTTAGCCACGAGATGATGTGCTACGGAACGAGTAAAAAGACTTGCCGGTAATGAGATTGAACAAGGTATAGGGATACCGACGATCGAATCTTGGGCAAGTATCATACCGATAGACAAAAGGAATTGCATACGGGATTGATTGAATCCTTGACATCGTGGTTCATCCGATGAGATCATCATGGAACATGTGGGAACCAACATGGATATCCAGACACCGTTGTTGGTTATTGGTCGAAGATATGTCTCGGTCATGTCTGCACGTCTCCCGAACCCGTAGGGTCTACACACTTAAGGTTCGATCACGCTAGGGTTATAGGGAAATAGTGTACGAGGTTACTGATGGTTGTTTGGATTCCCGGATGAGATCCCAGATGTCACGAGGAGCTCCGGAATGGTCCGGAGGTAAAGAATTATATATAGGAAGTGAGGATTTGGTCGCTGGAATTGTTTCAGGCGACACCGGTAATGTACTGGGCCCATCGGAAGGGTTTCGGGGGTCCACCGTGAGGGGCCACCAGCCCCAAAGGCTAGCATGGGACAAAAGGTGGAAGGGCCTCCCACCTAGGCCCAAGGCGCCACAAGAGAGGGAAGGGGGGAAACCCTAGTGCAGATGGGCCTAAGGCCCATCTGGGGTGCGCCACCCCCCTCTCCCTTGCCCTAGCCGCCACCTCCCACACCAGATGGGGCTGCCTCGCCCCTTGGGGGTGGGAACCCTAAGGGGTGCGCCCCCTTCCCTCTCCCCCTATATATAGTGGAGCTTTTGGCTTATTTGAGACACACGAAATCTCTCACTCGGCGCAGCCCTGCTTCTTCTCTTTCTCCTCTCCCACGATGCTTGGCAAAGCCCTGCCGGGAGACCTCGTAGCTCCACGGCCACCACGCCGTCATGATGCCGGAGCTCTCCCTCAACCTCTCCCTCCACCTTGTTGGATCAAGGTGTGGGAGACGTCACCGAGTTGTACGTGTGTTGAACGCGGAGGTCCCATGATTCGGCACATAGATCGGAACCGACCGCGATCTGAATCGCTGCGAGTACGACTCCATCGACCACGTTCATAGTAATGCTTCCGCTTAGCGATCTTCAAAGGTATGAAGATGCTCTACAACCTCTCTCGTTGCTGGTCTCTCCATAGATAGATCCTTGTATGGCGTAGGAAAATTTGAATTTACTACGTTTACCGCAACAGTGGCATCTGAGCCAGGTTCTATGCGTAGATTCTATGCACGAGTAGAACACAAAAGTTGTGGATGCTGATTTTGTCAATTGCTTGCCGTTACTAGTCTTATCTAGATTTGGCGGCATCATGGGATGATGTGGCCCGGACCGACTTTACACGTACTCTTACGTGAGAATGGTTCCACCAACAGACATGCACCAGTTGCATAAGGTGGCTAGCGGGTGTCTGTCTCTCCCACTTTAGTTGGATCAGATTCGATGAAGAGGGTCCTTACGAAGGGTAAATAGCATTGGCATATCAGCATTGTGGTTGTCACGTAGGTAAGAAACGTTCTTGCTAGAAACCCAAATCAGCCACGTAAAACTTGCAACAACAATTAGAGGACGTCTAAGTTGTTTTTGCAGGGTACGCTATGTGATGTGATATGGCCAAAAGAATGTGATGTTGCATATGTGATGTATGAGATTGATCATGTTCTTGTAATAGGATTCACGACTTGCAAGTGGATGAGTATGACAACCGGCAGGAGCCATAGGAGTTGTCTTAATTTATTGTATGAGATGCAATGCCATGTTGGTTACTTTATTTTATTGCTAAACATTAGCTATAGTAGTAGAAGTAATAGATTGGCGCGACGACTTCACGGAGACACAATGATGGAGATCATGGTGTCATGCCGGTGACGATGATGATAATGGTGCCCCGAAGATGGTGATCAAAGGAGCAAGATGATAATGGCCATATCATGTCACTATATGATTGCATGTGATGTTTATCTTGTTCTTTTACATCTTATTTCTTAGAAAGACGGTAGAAAAAAAAAAGATGATCCCTCATGAAAATTTCGATAAAGTATTCCCCTAAGTGTGCACCGCTGCGAAGGATCGTTGTCTTGAAGCATCACATGATGATCGGGTGTGATAGATTCTAACGTTCGCATACAACGGGTGTAAGCCAGTTTACACACGCAGAACACTTAGGTTGACTCGACGAGCCTAGCATGTACAAACATGGCCTCGAATACAGGAGACCGAAAGGTCGAACATGAGTCGTATGGTTGATATGATCAGCATGGAGATGCTCACCATTGATGACTAGTCCGTCTCACGTTATGATCGGACATGGGCTAGTCGACGTGGATCGTGTAACACTTGGATGACTAGAGGGATCACGATCTAAGTGGGAGTTCATCAGATGAACTTAATTATCATGAACATAGTTCAATAGGTCTTTGCAAATTATGTTGTAACTTATGCTATAGCTCTACGGTATTTCATATGTTCCTAGAGAAAATATGGTTGAAAGATAGAAGTAGCAATTATGCGGACTTGGTCCGTTAACTGAGGATTGTCCTCATTGCTAAACAGAAGGCTTATGTCCTTAACGCACCGCTCGGTGTGCTAAACCCCAAGCGTGATCTATGGATGTTGCAAACATCCGACATACACGTTATTGATAACTACATGATAGTTCGGTGCATATTGCTTGAACGACTTAGAATTAAGGCGTTAAAGACGTTTCGAACATCGCGGGACATACGTGATGATCCAAGAGATGAAATTGGGATTTCATGCTCGTGCCCTTGTTGAGAGCTATGAGACCTCCGGCAAGATTCTTTGTCTGCAAAAGTAAAGGAGAAGAGCTCAATCATTGAGCATGTGCTCAGATTGTCTGAGTACTACAATCGCTTGATTCGAGTGGGAGTTGATCTTCCAGATGAGACAGTGATAGTTCTCCAAAGTCATTAACACCAAGCTACTAGAGCTTCGTGATGAACTATAACATATCAAGGATAGATTTGATGATCCTTGAGCTATTCGCGATGTTTGACTCCGCGGAAGTAGAAATCGCAAAGGAGCATCAGTTGTTGATGGTTTGTGAAACCGCTAGTTTCAAGAAGGGAAAAGGCATGAAGGGATACTTCATTAAATGCAAACTAGTTGCTGCTCTAGTGAAGAGACCCAAGGTTGAACCCAAACCCGAGACTAAGTGCTTCTGTAATGAGGGGAACGGTCACTGAAGAGGAACTACCCTAGACACTTGGTAGATGAGAAGGCCGGCAAAGTCGACAAAAGTATATTGGATATACATGATATTGATGTGTACTTTACTAGTACTCCTAGTATCACCAGGGTATTAGATACCGGTTCGGTTGCTAAGTGTTAGCAACTCGAAATAAAAGCTATGGAATAAATAGAGACTAGCTAAAGGCGAGGTGATGATGTGTGTTGGAAGTGTTTCCAAGATTGATACTCCTTCAAGAATGGAATCCTAAGATTTAACAACAAGATTGTGATTAGTAAAACCACTGCTTTAGAACTGGATATCCTCAAAACATTCCACACTTCTGAGTTGGGAGGCCATTCTGGGGAAAGAGCAACTTATCACAAAATTAAGATGATATTCACTGGCCTCGCATGAAGCATGAAGTGAGTGAATTCATCAAGCAATGCCCAATGTGCCAGCTCAACAAGTGTGAACATACCCCCTACCCTGGGCTGTTGGAACCCCTGCGAGTACCTGATTTTGCTTGGGCACATATCAGTATGGACTTTGTGGAGGGCCTACCTATGTATGAGAATAGGAATGTTATACTGGTAGTGGTGGACAGATTTATTAAGTATGCACACTTCATAGCAATGCAACACCTCATCACTGTTCAGTCTGTGGCTAGAGCATTCTCTGATATAGTCTTTAAGCTGCATGGGATGTCCCTGGTGATTGTTACTGACAGAGATAGGATTTTCACTAGCAACCTGTGGCAGAAGTTGTTCAAGTCCCTCAATATCAAACTACACATGAGCACTAGTTATCACCCCCAAACAGATTGTCAAACTGAGAGAGTTAACCAATGCCTAGAAAACTACCTAAGATGCATGTGTTTCAGGAAACCTAAGAAGTGGCATGGGTGGCTGGCTCTAGCTGAGTGGTGGTACAATACCAGTTTCCATACAACACTCAACTTGACACCTTTCCAAGCACTATATGGTTTTCCCCCTCCTATGATAGCAAAATCTGCCCTGCCTGATTCCATCTCAGATGACACTGATGATCTGCTTCAGAACAAAGAGCTAGCTTTGGAGGTGATCAAACAAAATTTGGTAAAAGCTCAGTCCAGGATGAAACACTATGCAGACAAAAAGAGACAGGAAAGAACTTTTGAGGTGGGTGACATGGTGTACTTGAAGCTTCAGCCATATAGGCACTCCTCCCTGAGCTTGCACAAGCATTTGAAGCTCCACTCCAGATTCTATGGTCCCTCCAGAATTCTAAATAAAGTCGACCAAGTGGCCTATCAGTTTCTATTCTAGAAGGGTGTCAAATGCATGACACTTTTCATGGCAGCCAGCTTAAACAGCATCTGGGGCACCAGGTAGTACCTTCCAAACATCTGCCTCTTTCCAAACATCTGCCTCTGGTTGATTCGGATGGCTGCATCAAAATGGAACCTGAAGCAGTGCTGGATAGGAAGTTGATTCCCAGGCCTCAAGGCAATATCAGCATTCCAGTGATTAGATGGCTGATCAAATGGGTGAATCTGCCACCAGAAGCAGCTACATGGGAAGATTCGGCATTCACTTAGAAGGTTTTTCCCTCGTTTACAGCTTGAGGACAAGATGTGTCTTCTTCAGGGGGTATTGTCAGGATATAGAGTTTCCTCTGATCTGGTGCCTTCGTCTCCTATCCAACGGCCTACGTTCATGCATTGCAGTACTTGCCACTAGTCGTTGATCTTCCATCTGACGGCTGATAAGCCTCGTCTAGGTTTACAGCATGAGCAAGTACTCCTCTGCTTTTGCTTCTCCTTTCCAGCTATGGCTTTATAAGCCCTGCCCAACCCCTTCAGTGGAGGCATGTAAATTGTGATTGGGTTCCTACCCTAGCCGTCGGTGGCGTGCCACAACACTTTCCTCTTTGCTAATATAAACCCTAGCTCCAAACTCCCTCAATTCGCTATGGTTTTGCTATGTTCAGTCCCATGTTCTTGTTCAAAGCACTCTGGGTCCTGACACCCAGTCCGTTGCCATGAGTTTGTCTGACAAGGTGAGCAGCTCCTTTTGAGATTTTTTTGCCAAACATACATCTAGATTTGCTATGAACTGTTGTTGATGTATAATGTTTTCATCTAGATTTGCTATGTGGTGCTGCTTATATATGGTAGATTGATGTCTATGTGCATGCTAGTGCATTTGCATAGAGGAAATGGTGATAGTTGTGTGTATGCTACTCCTTTCGTTACTAAATAAAAGTCTTTTAAGAGTTTCTATTAAAAAACTACATACAAATGTATATAGACATGCAATAAAGTGTAGATTCACTCATTTTGCTTCGTATACACTCCTAGTGGAATATCTAAAAGGATTTATATTTAGAAAAGAAGGGAGTACAATTGTACGACAGAGCCATGTTCGTCCATGAAGCTCCCTCCATGCACAGTTGCCAGGACTTCACTGCATCTGTCGGTTTCAAGTGTCGAAGGAGAGAGTTTTGAATAGCCAAAAGAATACGGCGTTGGACATCTCGGTCGAACAGGGTCATCCTGCTGTAGGTCCTTGGTAGGCCAAATTGCATCGACAATCATTCAAATGGATGGATTCTTCGTTGGTGGGTCAAAAAAATCATATTGCCTCCGTCTCAAAATAAGTGTCTCAACCTTATAATTTTATATTAAAGCTAATACAAAGTTGAGACACTTATTTTAGGATGGAGAGAGTATGTTGCAATTGTATGCCTTTTCTGGTTCTTGTTTCTGAAGATTATGGTGAGTGAGTTGTGAGCTCTTGAGATAACAGGTTAGTGTATAGTGAAATAAAGAGGAGGGTCGCCAACACCATGTACTATATAGGTTTAAAAATCCATTAAGATGCATCAGAAATCAATGTTGAATTCGTGTGTTTTATTCACATGAAATTTACATGTCTTCAACAAATTTGAATGATTTTTTCGAGCAGCAAAATGGAAAGAATAACACGATATCATTTAATGAGGGCAACAACATAGTCAAAGGGCATTACAGAACTATATCATAAATAAGCTGAAAAAGCACGCACCTGAAAATTTGGCTAGTTTAATTATCCAAAGCTTATATTCATAGGAGCTTATCTAATAAAAGTCCTGTTCTACTTCCGAGCTCAAATGCTCCTTTATGAATAGTAAAAATGAAAAAAAAATAGTAAAAAAAAGTTTAAAAAATTCTATTTTTTTGTGATAAACTTTAACAAATGTCTTATATGCGTACCAAAATTCAGCATGAAATAACATTCTGGAAGTCACGGCGAAAAATACAAAATTAACAGTCCAAAATGTATTCAAAACTAGCATTTTTAGAGTATTAATTTAATTTTTTGCCATGACTTCCACAAATGCTATTTCGAGCTGAAATTTTACAAGCATACAAAACATTTGTCAAACTTTATCAAAATAATTTACCTTTTTGAATTTTTTACTATTTTTTATTTTACTGTTTATAAGGGAGCATATGAGCTTAGGAACAAAAACTCAATGTCTTTTATCTAGAGCTTATCTTCGCAGAAGCTTATTTAGGCTAACTTTCATGTTTTGACCCTTTTTGCCAAAGTAAATCAAGATCTAATCCTCATTTATAAAAAAAATAGGATCTGACCCTTTTCTTACTGTCAGGCTCCATAGCTGTATGGTATAACAACCTATCGCCAAGGTCCCTGACGACAAGATTGCACATACACAAAAAAAAAATCTACATGTACGTATCCTACCGCCAGACGCCTTGGTGATATGGTCGCATATGCTCCCGTCAACACCTATGACGGTAGGGGTGCACTGCGCTGACATGATCCTTTTTCCTATTGTCAGAGACCTTGGCGGTAGGTTGTTATACCCTATCGTCATGGAGCCCGACGATAGAAAAAGGATCAGATCCGAAGTTTTTGTAAACGAAGGTCAAATCCAGTTTTACTTCGCTAGAAGGGTCGAAACACAAAATTTTGCGGCTTATTTCCACAATATAGCTCAAAATACCACCGCTAGCAGGAGTGTACATGTACTACAGGGCGGAAAATAGCGTCACATGTGAGATTGGTGACAGGGAACATAATAGCGTTACATGCACGACAAGGATGATGTTATTTTCTCCCTTCCGACGTGATCAATTCGATTACTCTTATATACATGCATTACAACGCACTGTTACACACAGTTAAGCAACAACTTAACAATCTTTTTTTAGGGTTACAAATTAACAATCTAGATCTAACTTGATACTACCGGGCCTACCCTGTGGGCTGGCTGCTGTTTTCGTCTCGAATCTGGAACTAATACTGTATGTGTGTAAGTAGAGGCAGGGCAGCCTCTGCAGTCTGCAGCTTCAGGTTGCATTGCCTAAGGAAATGCGTGGTCCAGTCCAGGAAACCATGGGGCCGAAAATTTTCAGAGCTGGAAGTGGTCTATTATGTGCTGTATGACATCCGCTCCTTCGTTCACAAACGCATACTTGACCTGCGATGACAGAGCAAAAATAAGGGGGTGACTTGGTCATGAATTTTCATCATAATGCAAGGTTCGCTGAAGGCCGGCACCTGGATAATGCTGTGCGCTGCGAAACTCCGCATGCTCGCGTGGAAGCTAACATCTACCTTTTCCCATGAAACGCGTCTCAGACCTGTCACCATTTTTTCTGTATGATGATAGCATAACGGGAAAGGAAAAAATAATAACGTCAGTTTCAGGAAAAAATATTAGTGCGGATTCAAAAATAGATCAAATGTACTTCAGTGTTCAGATATCACCAAAAGGTAGTCTTAAAAATTATATCAAATATTGAGTTCAGTATGGGCAATGACTAACGATGCTGCTACTTTGTCTATGTTCCCAACAATGCTAGTGCTTGCCATACAGAAGAAGTCAATAACTACTGTTTGCAGTAGCATCGTGAGAAACATAAGACAAAATGATCTATCTAGTGCCCCACCAAGATTGCAGTCATTGAGTTGAATGTTGACTGTTGAATACCAACAATGAACTGTGAACAGATAACTTGCTTGCCAATTAGTTGTGACTAGCCTTCCAAGTCTTAACATCCACATTATTAGAGTCAACAAACCAGGTTTAAGGATACATACCCAAGAAAAGGACACGGCCTAGGGTTGGCTCAAATATTATAGGAATTTGAATATCACTATCCAAGCTACTTTGAACATATTATTGTTAAGCTTCATGCTCTGGCCAATGCAACCAAAAGTTCGAACTGATGGAAAGGGCTAGGGAATCCACATAGATACTTCAACACCCCCTCTCAGGTGTGATTCGGGAAGTCAACATGTGAATTCAAAGGTACGGCTCAAGAGGCATATACGTGGACACAGAGGGGGGCAGCAGCAATTTTTGAATAAATTGCGAAAGCCAAGACTTGAACTCAAGATCTTAGGCCCTGATACCATGTTAAGCTCGATGCACTAGCCAACACAACCAAAACTCAAAACTGATGGAAAGGGCTAGCAATCCACATATTCACTTCAACGGTTATATTGCGATATCTCACAGTAAAAATTAAAACTATTAAAAGTGTACGGCATCACATGAATTAGTCAACTAAGAACTGGCAGTACAGTTAATCTCCACAAAGGAACCGATTTGAAACTACACTGTTCAGGAGAGGTGCTAACAAATGCAAATCTACCATATTATAGTATATGTGTGGCTCTGGCAAGTGTAACAACCCTCATTAGAAATACAATTTCCGTGGACTTTGCTACGTTAACTGTTCCACTACAAAACAAATAGACTACCATCTCCTAGTTGTCAAATTATGTTAGGCGTTGCTTAGGTCTGAAACTTCAAAGCCAACTGCCCCTGAAATTTCATGAATCTAACTCAAAGGTGCGACATTTTGATGTGGAACTACGCAGATTCTTGCAAATCATTAGTCTACTTATTCAGCATACCATGTAGAATATCCTAATAGTATGATAGGAGGACTGAAGCAGCATAACTTGATGACATTGCACATTTAATGGTCCATTCAAAATTAACAAGTCCCCACTGGTAATACCAAAATGGCACACTGAATTGTTCTTGGTAAAATAACATCTTGTTTTTGTTTTATGATTAAACAGGTGTAACTGATCTAGGAAATGTTGGATTCATTATCAACTAGGTAACATTACAAATATCATCTACTCCCTCCGTTCCTAAATATATGACTTTTTAGAGATTTCACTATGAACTACATACGGATGTATGTAGTCATATTTTAGGATGTAGATTCACTCATTTTGCTCACCATCTAGTCTATAGTGAAATCTCTAAAAGGTATTATATTTAGGAACAGAGGGAGTACATTAGGAAGATTAAGCATGCTAGAACAATGATGCAGTATGAAGCATCAATGGGGGATAGCACCAACTTAAGACTGGTGAAAGAGTCAAAAAGGAAGACAAAACAGACTTTTTGCATGCAACAATCAAAACCAACCTTCCAGTAAGTCAAAATCGCAGTCTGGTACCAAATCTTGACACTTCTCGTGATCGATTTCTTCAGAGTATTCCTCATGTACAATGTGGGGATACTTCTCACATAAAGATTCCTCCCACTGTGAATCATGATGAAACAAAAGGAATATTTTTACATAAGAATTGTGATATGAGAAAATCATGTTGTCCTTCTTAGATAATGGTCCAGAAAAGAAGGCATGAACAATCAGAAATCAACAGAAAATACCTTAGGCAGCTCGGTGTTTCTTCTAATAGATGATGTTCTCCAGCCAACAATGTCTAATGCCATGAATTTAAAGAACCGACAAGTAAAAGCTAAAATGCCTAAATAAAAAGGAACAATATGAGTACTACATAAAAAGAATATCAAATAATTAGGATACAGTCGCAATCGGCATTAGCATATGCCACTCGTCGTTTAAATGCTCGCAAAGCAGATCTATAAAAATTAAGTTACCCAGAATTAGTATAGATATCACATACCATACAAGCCAGAATGAACAAAATATTATTCGCAAGAGAAATAGACATAATTGGAAGTGATACAAAAGAAACCGACGGGCAACATAAACCTTACATGAAGTAAAGATCGCCATAATCTTCAACCATACACTGCAACAGTGGCTGTTCTCCCTCAGCACTATCAGTAAGAAAAAGATGTCTCCCAGTTCTCCTAAATATCCAATGGATGACACGAGAAGCAACCTTCTCGATTGTAATGAATCCAAAGAGGAGTGGAACCTAATAACAGTGAAGAATGTCACATCAAACAAAGAATATATATGGTTGCTCTACCAATAGCTCATGGAAGGAAGGAAGGCATATAATCTGGAGCATAAAAGCAAACAAGCAATGCGCGTTTAGAGTCTGATAATATCACTAGATTCATAAGTCAGCACAAATCAACTAAAAAGGTTTGTTTATCCAATAAACTGTTCCAAAATCGTAGATATATAAGTCAACAAAATGATTCAGTGAACAAGCAAGTAGAAAGTGTGATTTCCATCTGTCAAGTGTCAACTCCTGCCTGAGTGCAGGTTTCATCCATGAGGCTGTTTCAAAATGAAGTTCCGCAGGATTTTATTGTAGATCTCCTGAAGGCAAGAGCCAAGAGACATGACAACAGTTTGTAACTTTCTTGTAATAGGAACACTTCTCTTTCTTCCTCCATAATTCTGGGAGATATTGGCAGCACCTGTGGGACCCTTCTATGTGTATCACAGCTAATGAAAACAAAACTGTGCAGGTTCACAATATTGGCAGTCGATGTCGGGCCCTTCTATGTATATCAAACGCTTTTAAGCCAATGAAAACAAAACTGTGTAGGATAACAATCTATTGCGAGAAGTACCCAAGATAGTCTTGAGAGGAGAATTTTTTAGATCTTCGAGGGGCAAGTGCTCAGAGGCATTGCAACAATTTTGGAAGTTTCTTATTATAAGAAAAGGTTAAAATCCCTTTTCTCCTTTTCCCCCCTCCAAAACCTTGGAAGATTGGGCATCCCTTGTGGGGCCATTTAATGTACATCAAATGCATTGAAGCAAATGAAAACAAACTGTAAACATCTAGTACTCAAGTATCTGTTATATGTATCCAAAACTTTAATACTCCCTCTGTTTCGGTTTGCAAGGCCTCCTTGTATTTGAGTATTACTTTGGCCATGGATTTAACTAACAAAATATGAGTAAATCACCACAAAAGTGTACCATTGGAAACTTCTTTCAAATGTGAATTCAGTGACATACTTCTTGTGGCACATATCTAATATTCTGTTGGTTAAATGAAATTGGTGGACAAAATTGGACTCAAAAAACGAGAGGGGCTTGTAAACTGTAATGGATGGAGTATACGACTATATGAGGCATGCAAAATCAGATATTTGACATAAGAATACTGGGATATAAATGAGCAAATGGCTATGTATTAGTTCGAAAACAGGTATCATCCGCACTGTTTCAAATAAATAAATTTGAACTCGCATGAAAGTCAAGGTGAAAAAATAAGGGGAAAACAGTCAACCAAGTACCTGCTTGTTTCCTCGAGAACCAAGGTGAGGCGTTGCTACGGTTATAAAGTTCACCGCTTCCAACCCGCATATGGTTCCTTCAGCTTTGCTGTCAAACGTGCTATTTGGATGTCTATAAAGTTTTGCTATTGCATATCTTGCTACTAAGCCTCCAACAGAGTGTGCAAGAAACGAAATTTTGGAGAGCTCTGGCTTTCGACTAATTACATCAAGAACCTGAGTAAGAAGAGAACAAATGCACATTTCAATACAAAAATCAGTAATAGTGTTTTGAATCGCAGAAACCTTTCAATAGAGAAATTAGTATGGTGAATCAGCTAGCCTCTATATATTTAGCCCCTCAAGCACAAATCATCTGTAGCATATGGCAATTACCTCATCTGCTAAGCGTTCTCCCATAACATCGACACCGTCTAGAGTCAAGGTGTTCATGTTTTTCTCACTGCCTGCAAAGTTGAACAAACAAGTCTAAATAACACAATCTCAATGAGTAAACTTATAGAATACCAAGTTTCCCTTGAAGTTACAAATTCAGAAAGGGTTCCAAGTTTGCATTCAATCATGGTATATCAGGTACAACATTGTGGTTGGAAAATGCAAAAATATTAGTTCTATCTAGACCATGGTGTTAGTTATCCCATAAAAAATCATGTTTATACCGATATATTTTATTTTGAAATATACATTTTTAACGCAGCCTTGTCAAGAACATCCCAGTAATTGACTACTAATTAATATTCAGATACACACATGACACATGTGCACGCGCACACAGCTTACCAACTAACATTATGTTAAACCATTTCTGGGTAAGTATCCTAGTATCCTTATCCATAGTTCAGAACGGAGCAACGCTAACAGATCTACGACTAAACATCATTGTGACAGTCACATGTCAAGAAAAAATTGAGATATACTCGTCAATATAAAAAGGCGGTTTCAATTAAGTTTTAGGCATGTTAAAGAAAATGATGAACAAAATGCCCAATGGTCTCTTATTTACTTTTTGTCAAACAGACATACATTTTTATTGATTATTATCAAATTAATTATAGAGTGGCATGGACAATTTTAAAAAATAAAGCACGAAAATTAGGCAAACTAGCTTGTGTAGTTGGTTAAAGCACAAAATCCAGTAACTTACAGTGCACAATTACATCATCAGGAAGCTGCTTTACAAATTCGTTGGCTGCGTATTGCCAGTCATTGGTACTGCTCAAAGGAAAAGATAAACATACAGATCAATAAGAGAAGATCTTAGCAGAAGGGGTTATGAGTTCAGAAATGAAAACACAAACTTGGCAAGTGTTAAGCTTCATGCACTAGCCAACGCAACCAAAAGTCCGAACTGATGGAAAGGGCTAGGCAATCCACATATACACTTGAACACCCCCTCTCACGTGTAAAGCGGAAAGTCAACACGTGGACAAACTCAGAGGTATGGCTCAAGGGGCCTATACATGGACAGATAGGGGGCGGCAGCAATTTTGAATAAACTGCGAAAGCCAGGACTTAACTCAAGACCTTAGACCGTGATACCATGTTAAGCTTCATGCACTAGCCAACGCAACCAAAAGTCCGAACTGATGGAAAGGGCTAGGCAATCCACATATACACTTGAACAGCAAGCACTTAAGGAAGCACAGCTAGATGCCATTTTTGAGAAATGAAAAGATCAACGACCAGCTGTAACTAAGAACTGGACTTCGTCTCAACAGAGCATGCAAACAATCTTATTTGTAACCTAGTAGCGTTTACTTGGCTGTTCCAAGGGTTAAAGAACAATTCCAATAAGCGATAGCGGTAACTTCAAACTTGTTAGAGGGTGCTTGGATCCAAGGGACTAAAACTAGTCTGACTAAAACTAGTCTCTTTAAGAGGCTAAAGTTCCAAGCACCCCTGACTAAAGAGAGACTAAAACTAGTCTTGAGGCTAAAATCTTTTAGTCAGGGGTACCCCTACTAAAATGTGCATTAGTCCTCTCTCTCCTCATTTAACTCCTCAGGCAAGTTCTGAATTGGAGGGTTTGGAAGATAATAAATGCTCATTAACTTGATTTTAGTCTCTTTAGTATTTGGATCCAAGCATGGGTGAGGCTAGCAAGTTTTAGTCTCACTACTTTTAGTCATGGGACTAAAACGTATCCAAGCACCCTCTTAGTATTTTAATTCCTTGAACAATGCCGAGCGCAAGCTGGCCATGAAGAGTCAGAGGTGTGGCCTAGCATAACGAACAAACAGCAGGTGATTGACTGAGCTGAATGGGTGGATACTGATCTTTTCTATTGGCAGATCATCGAGCATAGGGCTATACTGAGCCTTCTTCTTTCAGTAACAAACCGTGTTGTCGGGTAAAATCCTAAAGGAACAAAGATAATTTGGCACCATCCTTCCTACTCCAAACAGATCATCAGGTGCTTGAACAAACTCAACCGAACATGCCGCATCATACTCTGATTTGACCGAAAAGCACTGAACAATACAACTCAAAGGGCATCACCACACGCTTGCCCTCCAATTTGACAAATCGCAGTAACTAGTAGAGTAGTTCTTGTTTTGCAGTAAGTGGTGGTTGAGCCGCAACTGACTCCGCCGAATCCCATGTTTACCAACTTAGCATGCCCGACGGCACAGGCAATGCCCCGCATTACTTACGGATTCCATTCCGTCACTGGTCCATTCCGCGCCGGCGCCACGCCGCCGCCGGGCGAAACAGATTTGTAGCCTAGCTACGAGCACGAGATGTTGGATCAAATTCGTGAACCGACACTGGGCGCAAAAAACACGCGGTCGAGGGGGACGGCGCACGCACCTGCCGAGGATGCCGTGGACCATGACGAGGAGGTGTTCCGGGGCATGGGAGGAGACGGCGTCGCTCCAGACGTCGACGCCGCCGGACGGGGACTCCTCCGCCCTCAGTCCTCCTTCCTCTTCGACTGAGCCTGAGGCGGCCGCCATGATGGCAGTCTCCTCGGCTGGGTGCGCGAGGAGGCGACGGGCGATGGGCCGGCGGAACGGAAAGGTATGGGGGTTGCGACGGACCGCGTACCGCGTGGAGGGGAAGTGGGGCCCAGCAAGCGAACGAGGAAGAGAGAGAGGGGGGAATGCGTGGAGGTTGTGGATCCCCGTGAGCGTGAGCTCTGCCCATTTTACCGACGTGCCTATCAGGTCTCGTGCTCGGCTAGGCTAGCATCCCTCCGATCGACCATGGATGTCGGCACATGATCCGGGAGGGCATCCAGCATAAGAGCAAGTAGTATAGCCAATTGCTCGCTATAAACCATTGACATGTCATCTATAGCTTACTCATGTATAATAGTTCATTGCAAAAGTGTACTACTTCTTTATTATATGGTTCACCTTTTATATTCACAAAATGCCTAGGAGCACGTGGTAGAGCTGGCTCTTAGCTAAGAGCCCGCTTACCTTCTCTCTCCTCTTCTCTTTTCTCTAACTAAACAAAAATATATTACTTTATTCCTTATAGCCAGCTGACTCAGCTCTATTGTACTTGCTCTAAGTCGACTGGGTAGACTACCGTGGGTGGGGTCGATGCCGTACCTCAAATCACGTGTTGATACATAGTTGTTCGGACGTAATTTGTCGAAAAATGTTTAGATTCAATCGACTGATTTCTTAAAGAAATATGTTGGATCGCTCGCGCGATACGTTGGCCGGTGGTCCCGGGACCCCTACCCTGTTGTTATCATCTTATCCCTCCACTCGGCCCTTCTTCTAGATCGAGCCAACCCCTTTCCCCCTTTCATTCGCACACTCCCATCAAGATGTGACGCGGCCGTCGGACCCCGTCATCTCCCTTTCCCTTCCCCGCTCTCGTCAAGATGTGGCGCGGCCACGGACCAGGTCGTTTGCCTTTCGCCTCCCCGCAGCCCGGCCTCCCCTTTTTCTCCGTTGAATCGAGTGTCGTCGTCGTCGCTGCCGAGACAGTGCATCGCAACACAATATCCATAGTTGGAATCGAGGGGCGATTGGCGATGAAGCTCAATAGAGCATCCATGGGCTGCTCATCGGCGACGGTGCTGCAATGCAGCATCCATGGCCTGCTCGACGAAGACGGTGCTGCAACAATGGTGCTTCAATGGAGCATCGCCGGGGCACCGGTGTTGCGGTGAAGCATCATCGGGAGCTGTCGGTGCTTCAATGGAGCATCGCCGGGGGGTTGCCGGTGTTGCGATGAAGCATTCCTGAGCCATTGGTGTTTCAGTGGAGCCACGCCGCGCCCTCAGGGTGCTTCAAGGAGCATCATCGGGCTGCTAGGGATGTTGTGAAAGGAGGAAGATGCAGGCGTTGCATTCCTGTGAGCATGAGATCGAGCGGCTACACGCAATAGATCGAACGGCTAGTCGAGCGGTTGATCTTTTCCTAAGACCAGCCTACTAATTTGTAGCAGCCGCCTAATTTGTCATGCAACATCTCGCATCGGTTTGCACACATGTTTGCTTGTCCTTTTTTATACGTAACTAGAGCAACTCCAACGCGCAGACCCGAACGGACGCCGCTTTTATCCGTTTTTTGTCCGTTTGGGTCGGTCGCCCATTCGACGTCCATCCTATTTAAGATTTGGATCGGCAATGCGTACAACGCCCGCAACCTATTTATGTCCGCGCACACATTTGCAAAGGGTCGTCGTCCAAAGTTCATGACGACATCATGCCAGCAGCCAGCATACAATGCCAGCTTTAGAAAACATCACACAGTTCATCCTGACACACTTGCCAGCGGCCGACACACATGCGAGCACAAAAAAAGGGGCGGGAGTTCGACCATGCCATCACTGTCGTGGTCATGCCAGCACACTTGCCGGCATACAAAAAGGATGGCGCTCTCCGTCATAGATATCACTCATTGGACACTTCTTGCATTCGTGAAACTCACTATGGACAAGAATCCAAAAGGTTGATGCCTTTTGTTCGGCGCCGACCTTGGGGTCGTGCTCAATGTCCCACCAACACTCACAAAGAAGCTTGTCCTCGACCGTTGTGTATCCCTTCGTTCGCCTACTCTTTCGCTTGGGCTGCACCCCGTCGGCTTGGTTCGCGAGCTCGTCCTTGAACAAAGGCTCCCCGTCGATATCCACCTCATCCTCTTCCTCGAGGTCATAGTCATCCAGAAAACACGTGGTCGAGCGGGAAGCCATCCAGGTCGAGACCGACCTGATCTTGCATGAAGGTGGGATGCATGCCAGCTTGGTCATAGGCTGACGGCGTGAACGGCATGCCTCGCCCGTCCTGGCTTTGGATCTCTTTGGGATTGTAGCCAGCCGCAGCCGCGGCAGCACCACCTTCGGCCGCTGCAGCACCCTCAAAGATGATGATCCGCATGAAGCGGTTGGCCCTCTCGTCGTGGACGGCTGTTGGCATTCTGTCGAACAGGTTGCGGGCTATGGAGAGCATGTCGGCTCACATCTCACGCACGTGTTTCCTCGGCCCATCGGATGACGAGCCACCGGCAACCGTATGGCGCTAAGGTCGATGGGCGCGGGTGTGGATGGCGCCAACACGCTCACCTCCGGCGAGCATTCCCCGGAGAGGCGGGAGGCTTGCTGGTGATGTGGAAGCCGGGGATCAACTGAGTCGCCGATGCATGGGGGCGACTCTAGCAATGCCATCCTAGAGAATGCAGACGAGTCTATGCTATCCAGGGTTTTACCCTAGGTACAATAGTGCCTCCCTTGTTGCCTCCGCAATGCGTGCAGCAGTTGCAGCGTTATCCTCCCGCTGCTACGACAGTTATGGCCACGGCGGCCACTGCTTCGTCCCTTGCGTCCGCCGCGTTCCTCCTGTGACGCCCTCAATTTGATCGTACGCTAATCATACACGCAAATGCATACGACCAAGCTCAAGGACTCATGTGAAGATATCACAACACAAGTCTAGACACAAATAAAACATACAAGCTTCATATTACAAGCCAGGGGCCTCGAGGGCTAGAATACAGAAGCTTGATAAACACACAAGTCAGCGGAAGCAACAAAAATCTGAGTAGACGTATAACATGAGGTGCCTTAAAGAAGGCTCGCACAAAAGATACAACGATCGAATGAGGCGAGGCCTCCTGCCTGGGAGCCTCCTAACTACTCTTGGTCTTCAACGACCTGCACGTAGTAGTAGGCACCATGGGGGTAGCAGTCGTCGGCGGCGGGATACACCATCTCCTGGGCTCCATCATCTGGTCGCAACAACAGATCAAGGGGAAAAGGAGGGAGCAAAGCAACAATGAGTACTCATCCAAAGTACTCGCAACACTGACATCAGAACTATGCTAAGTGTGCATCAGTATCAAAGGAAGGGGGTTATATGTGAACTGACTGCAGCAATGCGAGAATAGAGAGAGAAGGCCTAGTCCTATCGAAGACTATCATCGTCAGGGGTCTTGCAGCAATAGACAAGAGTAGAACAGGTAACATAAATAATAGTCATATTGTTGCAGCAATATTAATTAAAGTCACGCCCAGAGATTCTTCCTCGACTCCCTGAGAGGAAGCAATCCCGGAGCAAACATTCCAGTCAAGTAACAGTTGTAGTTGTATAAGATCAGGGCACAACTCCAAGTCGTCCTGTAACCGTGGACACGGCTATTCGAATGGATAAGTTTTCATCCCTGCAGGGGTGCACCACATATTCCCTGTCACGCTCGACAATATTTGGCCGGACACACTTTCCTGAGTCATTCCCGGCCTCGGAACATTGACACGTCGCAGCCCCACCTAGACTCAACAAAGAGGCCAGCCCGTCGGTCTAAATCCTAAGCACGCACGGGTCATGGGCCCATCACCCTTTGCACTCATGCACGATGCGAGGGCGACTGATGTCAGTCCTGGCACCTCTTATACAAGAACGGTGATAATCCAGACCACCCGGGCCCGTGCCGCTCCATTGCTGACGTCTGAAGAGATTAAGCTGATACCATGACGTCGAGTACCCATAACTTCTCGCACGTAGACGGTTAATGCAAATAAGGTTTCCGACCAACCCAGATCAAATACCCAAATCCATTAACATTATAATTAAATCATCGACACATCCACGCGGGAATCCACCCGCCTAACATTTATTCATGAATGTTCCCAATAACATGGTCAAGTAACTGTGTGGTTGTAACATCAGGGGGATCCGAGGTATCACCCTCGTTGGACTCCGAACGATGTAACCGTCAAGGTGGATGCTACTGCAACAAAAGACCTTCCAACTGCGCCAGAAACGTGCTGACGGGAGACTGTTCTTGTCTTGATACTCCTCAGCAACGGCACCAGGAATCCTTCTGCTATGGCTATGCCTTAAGGGACTTCCTAGCAGATATGCAAAGGATCTCCCCCGTGGCCTTGGAGCCTTGCGTTGGTGTTTCCTCGAAGCGGAAAGGGTGATGTAGCGCAGCGGTGGTAAGTATTTCCCTCAGTTTGAGAACCAAGGTATCGATCCAGTGAAGGAGTATCTCAAGTGCCTGTACAAACACAAAAAGCTTGCTCCCAACGCTATGAAGGGGTTGTCAATCCCTTATAGATTGTTTGCCAAGTGAGAACTGAAAGCAACAAAGTAAAAAAGCGAAGTAAAAGCGAAAGTGGAAATGATAGGTGTGAATAGACCCGGGGGCCGTAGTGTTTACTAGTGGCTTCTCTCATGAAAGCAAGTAGACGGTGGGTGAACAAATTACTGTCGAGCAATTGATAGAACCGCGCAAAGCCGTGACGTCATCTATGGCAATGATTATATCTATAGGCATCACGTCCAAAACAAGTAGACCGATACTTTCTGCACATACTACTATTACTCCACACGTTTACCGTTATCCAGCATGCATCTAGTGTATTAAGTCCAAAAGAACAGCGTAACGCCTTAAGCAAGATGACATGATGTAGATGGACAATCTCATATCTACGACAAAGCCCACCTTGTTACCCTTGATGGCAACTACACGATGTGTGCCTTGCTACCCCTACTGTCACTAGGAAAGGTCACCACACGGTAAGAACCCAAAACGAAGCACTTATCCCATTGCAAGAATCATAGACCTAGTTGGCCAAACAAAACCCAAGACTCGGAGAGACTTACAAGGATATCAAATCATGCATATAAGAAATCAGCAAAGACTCAAATATATATCATAGATAATCTGATCACAAATCCACAATTCATCGGATCTCGACAAACACACCACCAAAGAGGATTGCATCGGATAGATCTCCATGAAGATTATGGAGAACTTTGTATTGAAGATCCAAGAGAGAGAAGAAGCCATCTAGCTACTAACTACGGACCCGTAGGTCTGAAGTGAACTACTCACGAGTCATTGGAGGGGCGATGATGTTGATGTAGAAGCCCTCCAACTCCAAAGTCCCCTCCGGCAGGGCACCGGGAAGGGTCTCGAGATGAGATCTTGCGGAAACGGAAGCTTGCGGCGCCGGAAAAGTGTTTTCGTGGATTCCTTGATTTTTTATGTATTTTAGGGAATATATAGGCGAAGGAGCTAGGTCAGGGGGCGCTAGGGAGGCCACAAGCCTGCTAGCCGCCGCCCCCCCTGGTGGCGGCTACAGGGCTTGTGGGCTGCATGTAGCTCTCCTGGCTTGGCCCACAAGCCCCCTGACCTTCTTCCGTTCGGGAAAAATTTGTTTCAGGGATTTTATTCCGTTTGGATTCTGTTCCAAAATCAGATCTGAAAAGAGCCAAAAACACAGAAAAAACAGGAACTGGCACTTGGCACTGAATTAATAAGTTAGTCCCGAAAAAAGATATAAAAGGTACATAAAACATCCAAAGATGACAAGATAACAACATGAAACCATCAAAAATTATAGATACGTTTGAGACGTATCAAGCATCCCCAAGCTTAACTCCTGCTCGCCCTCGAGTAGGGAAGTGATAAAGAATGAATTGTTGATGCTTTCATGCTACCTAGCATAGATGTCCTTTGTAACTCCTCTTATGTGACGTGAATGTTCAGAACCATTAGATTCAAAACAATAGTTTTCTATTGACGTGGAAACAATAATAATTCAAGCAAACTAGCAAGGTAATCATGAACTTTCAAAATAACAAGACCAAAATAAAGTTATCCCTACAAAAGCATATAGTCTGGCTATGCTCTATCATCATTGCACAACGAATTTAAATCATGCACAACCCCGGTATTGGCCAAGTAATTGTTTTCACACCTTTACTTTCTCAAACCTTTTCAACTCTCATGCAATACATGAGCGTGAGCCATGGTTTTAGCACTATAAGTGGTGTGGAGTGTGGTGGAGGTTGCAAGAAAAACAAGGAGAAGATGGTCACATTAACTAGGCATATCAATGAGCTGCGGAGATGCTCATCAATGGATATCAATGTGAATGAGTAGGGATTGCCATACAAATGATGCACTAGAGCTAAGAGATGTGGAAGCTCTTAAAGAAAACTAGTGGGTGTGCATCCAACTTGCTTGCTCACGAAGACCTAAGGCAAATTTGAGGAAGCCTATCATTGGAATATACAAGCCAAGTTATGTAATGAAAATTTCCCACTAGCTATATGGTGGTGACAAAACGAGAGACTCTCAATCATGAAGATCATAGTGCTTAATATGCACAAGTGTGGAAAAGTGGTAGCATTGTCCCTTCTCTCTTTTTCTCTTTTTTTTGTGGGCTCTTTGGCCTTTTTCTTTTGGTGAGCATTTTTGGCCTCTTTTATTTCCTCACATGGGACAATGCTCCATCAATAATGATCATCACACTTTCAACTCAAAACTTAGAGCAACGATGACTCTATATGGAATGCCTCTTGTAGTGTACCGTGACAATGATCTAGCATGGCATAGAAATCAATGGAAACATCATGCTAGCTATCTTACGATCATGCAATGGCAATGTAGAAGTGGTGGCACATGTCATGGTGGTAGTTGCATGGCAATATATCTCGGAATGACTTTGAAAAAGCCATAGTAGGTAGGTATGGTGGCTGTTTTGAGGGAGGCTAATGGTGGGTTTTGTGCACCGGCGAAAGTTGCACGGCACTAAGCAGATAGTGATGGTGGAAGGTGAAAGTGAATCTAAACCATGGACTCAACATTAGTCATGAAGAACTCATATACTTGTTGCAAAAAAATTATTAGTAATCGAAACAAAGCATTCAACGCATACTCCTAGGGGAAGGGTTGGTAGGTATAAACCATCGCGCGATCCCGACCGCCACACAAAGGATGGCAATCAAAAGACTAATCATGCTCAGACTTCATCACATAGCGGTTCAACATACGTGCATGCTACGGGAATCACTAACTTCAACACAAGTATTTCTAGATCCACAACACCTTACTAGCATAACTTCAATATTACCAAAACCACAACTCAAAACTAATTGAGATGAATCAAACTTCTCTAACTATTCAATGCACATGAAGGTGGAAGTTTTCGTATCCCTTTGGATAACTACCCCTTTTGAGACTACTTTCAAAGCATAGATCAACTACCAAGCCACTCATCGTTCTGCTCTAAAAGATATAAGTGAAGCACATAGAGCAAAAGTATCTAGCTCAAAAGATATAAGTGAAGCACATGTGAGCTGAATTGTCTACCAAAGGATATAAGTGAAGCTCGACAAAATCACGGTGAGTGCATGTCTCTCTCTCTAGGTGTGCAGCAAGGATGATTATGACACAACAAAAATAAAAGACTCCTACGATACAAGACGCTCCAAGCAAAAACACATACCATGTGGTGAATAAAAATATAGCCCTAAGTAACGTTACCGATGGATTGAAGACAAGAGAGGGGATGCCTTCCCGGGGCATCCCCAAGCTTAGGCTTTTACGACATACTTGAATATCTTGGGGTGCCTTGGGAATCCCCAATCTTGAGCTCTTGCCACTCTTTATCTTTTTGTCCATAAGAACTTCACCCAAAACTTGAAAATTTCACAACACGAAACTTAAACAGAAACTCGTGATAACATTAGTATAAGAAAGCAAACCACCACTTCCTTAGGTACTGTAGCAAACTTAAATTCTACTTATGCTGATGTTGGATTACTGTATTTTCAATCTTCCATGGCTAATACCCCCCGATACTATCCATAGTTTCATCAAAATAAGCAACCAACACAACAAAAACAGAATCTGTTAACAGCAGACCAGTCTGTAGAAATCTGTATACTTCATATACTTCTGGTACTTAAAAATTTCTCACAAATTACGACAGTCTGAAGAATTTGCGTAGCAATCACCAGCAAAAATAATAAACTCAAAAGCTCTTACAGAAAAAGAGAAAATTCTTTTCGTGAGCAGAAAGTTTTTGTCTTTTCCAGCATGACCAAACGATCATCCCCAAGACTAATCATAACGGGTTTTCTTGGCACAAACGCAAAAAGAAACACAAAAAACACAATCATAACAGAATTATGAAAGTGTGGAAAACACAAAACAAAAAGAAAAAGGATAAATTCGTTGGGTTGCCTCCCAACAAGCGCTTTTTGTTTAACGCCCTTAGCTAGGCAAAAGGTGATGGAATCACGTATAGTCATCTTTGGTGCTCAAACCATAAGTAGCCCTCATCATATATTCATAAGCCAATCTTATTTTATTTTTAGGAAAGTGCTCCATGCCCTTCTTTAAAGGAAATTGAAATCTAATATTCCCTTCCTTCATATTGATGATAGCACCAGTAGTCTTTAGGAAAGGTCTACCAAGAATAATGGGACATGAAGGATTGCAATCTATGTCAAGTACAATGAAATCCACGGGTACATAGTTCTTATTTGCAACAATAAGAACATCATCGATCCTTCCCATGGGTTTCTTGACAGTAGAATCCACAAGATGCAAATTAAGAGAACACTCTTCAATCTCATGAAAACCAAGAATATCACATAAAGACTTTGGAATCACGGAAACACTAGCACCCAAATCACACAAAGCATTGCACTCATAGTTTTTGATCTTGATTTTGATAGTAGGTTCCCACTCATCATGAAGTTTTCTAGGTATAGAGACTTCTAGTTCGAGCTTCTCTTCAAGAGATTTCATCATAGCATCTACGATATGCGCGGTAAAGGCTTTGCTTTGGCTATAAGCATGTGGAGAGTTTGCAATGGATTGCATCAAAGAAATGCATTCAAACAAGGAGCAAATATCATAATTGAATTCCTTGAAATCCAAAGTGGGAGTTTCGTTACTAACCAAAATTTTGATTTCTTCTACTACACTCTCCACACCTTTATCATCAAGATGGGCGGACTCCGAATCATTGGGGCATTTTTCAACCAAAGTGGATTCATATCCAGCCCCTTCATCAATAGGTTTGACACGCGAAAACAAAGATTCAAGAGGAGTCACACCAAGCACTTTAAGATCTTCGTGATTTGCATCACTAGAACGCACCCTTTTAAACCATTCATGCCTAGCGCGAATTTGGGCGGTTCTTTCTTTGCTCTCATTCATGGAGACACGCATAGCTTTCAAAGTTTCATCCAAGTTGACCTTGGGAGGAGCACATCTAACTTTCAAAGCATCAATATCACAAGACATCCTATCAACGCTCTTAGCCAAATCGTCAATTTTGAGTAGTTTTTCCTCCATGGACGCATTGAAAATCTTTTGAGAGTTGATGAACTCTTTGATATTACTCTCTAAATCAGAGGGTAATTTGTTGTGATTTCCATAAGTGTTGTTGTAGGAATTGCCATAATTGTTAGAGGAGTTACTAGGAAAAGGCCTAGGAACATAGTTTCCTCTAAAAGCATTGTTGTTGCCAAAATTGTTCCTACCAACAAAATTCATGTCCAAACTAGCATTGCTACTCTCAATCAAGGAAGATAGTGGCATGTCATTAGGATCTATAGTAGCATTTCTACTAGCAACCAAATTCATCAACTCGTTCATCTTAGCACTAAGCGAGTTAATTTCTTCTATAGCGTGTACCTTTTTGCTAGCAGGCGACCTTTCAGTGTGCCACTGAGAGTAGTTGGTCATGATATTGTCTAGGAGTTTTGTAGCGTCTCCTAATGTGATTTCCATGAACGTTCCACCTGAGGCGGAGTCCAAGATATTGCGAGAAGCAAAATTCAAACCAGCGTAAAAGTTTTTTATAATCATCCACAAACTCAAGCCATGAGCGGGACAATTTCTAATCATAAGCTTCATCCTCTCCCAAGATTGTGCAACGTGTTCATGATCAAGTTGCTTGAAATTCATGATATCGTTACGTAAGAAGATGATCTTAGCCGGCAGAAAATACTTGGATATATAAGCATCTTTGCACTTATCCCAAGAATCGATACTATTTTTAAGCAAAGAAGAAAACCAAGTTTTTGCGCGATCTCGCAACGAGAAAGGAAAAAGCTTCAACTTAATCACGTCATTATTCACATCTGTTTTCTTTTGCATATCACAAAGCTCAATGAAGATAGTGAGATGGGATGCGACATCTTCACTAGGAAGGCCAAAGAATTGCTCTTTCACAACAAGATGCAGCAAAGTTGCGTTGATTTCATACGATTCCGCACTAGTGGCGGCAGCAATCAGAGTACTAATAAAATCATTATTATTGGTACTCGAGAAGTCGCAAAGTTTGGTGTTTTCAGCCATGATGACTTCAACAAACAAACAAGCACACAAGCAAGCAAGAATACCGGCAAAGGAAAACGGCAAAAAGGCAAAAGGCAAAAGAAAAGGCAAAGGAGAAAGGCAAATGAAAACGGCAAATGTGAAGTGGGGGAGAGGAAAACGAGAGGCAATTGGCAAAAAGTAAATGCAAGAGATGAGTTTGTGAGACCTACTTGGATAGATCTCTCCTTCCCCGGCAACGGCGCCAGAAATAGTTCTGCTACTACAACAAAAGACCTTCCAACGGCGTCAGAAACATGCTGACGGGAGACTGTTCTTGTCTAGATACTCCTCAGCAACGGCACCAGGAATCCTTGTGCTACGGCTACGCCTTAAGGGACTTCCTAGGAAAATATGCAAAGGATCTCCCCCGTGGCCTTGGAGCCTTGCGTTGGTGTTCCCTCGAAGCAGAAAGGGTGATGTAGCGCAGCGGTGGTAAGTATTTCCCTCAGTTTGAGAACCAAGGTATCGATCCAGTGAAGGAGTATCTCAAGTGCCTGCACAAACACAAAAAGCTTGCTCTCAACGCTATGAAGGGGTTGTCAATCCCTTATAGATTGTTTGCCAAGTGAGAACTGAAAGCAACAAAGTAACAAAGCGAAGTAAAAGGGAAAGTGGAAACGATATGTGTGAATAGACACCGGGCCATAGTGTTTACTAGTGGCTTCTCTCATGAAAGCAAGTAGATGGTGGGTGAACAAATTACTGTCGAGCAATTGATAGAACCGCGCAAAGTCGTGACGTCATCTATGGCAATTATTATATCTATAGGCATCACGTCCAAAACAAGTAGATCGATATTTTCTGCATCTACTACTATTACTCCACACATCGACCGCTATCCAGCATGCATCTAGTGTATTAAGTCCAAAAGAACAGAGTAACGCCTTAAGCAAGATGACATGATGTAGATGGACAATCTCATATCTACGACAAAGCCCACCTTGTTACCCTTGATGGAAACTACATGATGTGTGCCTTGCTGCCCCTACTGTCACTAGGAAAGGTCACCACACGGTAAGAACCCAAAACCAAGCACTTCTCCCATTGCAAGAATCATAGATCTAGTTGGCCAGACAGAACCCAAAACTCGGAGAGACTTACAACGATATCAAATCATGCATATAAGAAATCAGCAAAGACTCAAATATATATCATAGATAATCTGATCACAAATCCACAATTCATCGGATATCGACAAACACACCGCCAAAGAGGATTACATCGGATAGATCTCCATGAAGATCATGGAGAACTTTGTATTGAAGATCCAAGAGAGAGAAGAAGCCATCTAGCTACTAACTACGGACCCGTAGGTCTGAAGTAAACTACTCATGAGTCACTGGAGGGGCGATGATGTTGATGTAGAAGCCCTGCAACTCCAAAGGCCCCTCCGGCAGGGCACCGGGAAGGGTCTCCAGATGAGATCTCGCGGAAACGGAAGGTTGCGGCGGCGGAAAAGTGTTTTCGTGGATTCCTTGACTTTTTTCTGTATTTTAGGGAATATATAGGCGAAGGAGCTAGGTCAGGGGGGCGCCAGGGAGGCCACAAGCCTGCTAGCCGCCGCCCCCTGGTGGCGGCTACACGGCTTGTGGGCTCCGTGTAGCTCTCCTGGCTTGGCCCACAAGCCTCCTGGTCTTCTTCCGTTCAGGAAAAATTTATTTCGAGGATTTTATTCCGTTTGGACTCCGTTCCAAAATCAGATCTGAAAAGAGCCAAAAACACAGAAAAAACAGGAACTCACACTTGGCACCGAATTAATAAGTTAGTCCAAAAAAAAGATATAAAAGGTACATAAAACATCCAAAGATGACAAGATAACAGCATGAAACCATCAAAAATTATAGATACATTTGAGACGTATCAGTGGACTTAGAGGAATCACCCTATAGGGTCTCACACTTGAGGCGTTGCATGACAGAGTCATTGTCGGGAGTGGTGAAGGAGGAATCACCCTCAATAACCACGACCGACTAGCTGCACTACATAGATAGCATCATGAGTACTTTACGAGGTGTCACCCTCGGTACCTGATAGTAGCTCTGCAGCGTCGTACAACTAAGGGGGGTGAGTGCTCTGTCGGGTCGTGTCTCTCGATCAGGGATCAAGACTTGACGATAAAGCGGGGGCAACTGGACTAAGGGGGCAAAGGGGATGACTGCTCCACCTATACTAAACAGTTTAGATTGTGGTACAGTAAAGTAGCAGTTCATCAAAAACAGGCTATGCATCAGAATAGGATCTATCTACAACAGTAGCAAAATTCTAATGCAAGCATGAGGCAGAAAGAAATGGGCGATATACGAATGATCAAGGAGGGTTTGCTTGCCTTGTTGCTCTGCGACAAATGGCTGAACGTCTGGGGCGCAGTCGTACCCGGCAACAACGTCAGTCTCGGGGTCTACGGGTAAGAAGAGGGGAGAAGAAACAATAAATAACAACAATAGGTTCATCACGATGCATAACATGGCAATATGCAAGGCTATGCATGCACTAACGCAGTATCATCCGTGATAGACGGATCGGGAAAAATATGAGATAATATTTCCCGGGTCTCTAGCTACAACCGGTAACGCGAAACTGATGGAAAAGTTTCATGTTCGCTATGCTAGGGACGCGTGACAGACGAACAGATAGCGTATCTGGGGTCGTCTCGTTCTTTTGATCAACTTTCATGTATAAATTATTTTCATCAGACTTACGGTTTAATTAATATTAATTTTAAAGTTTTATTCAATACTCTGGAAATTAAAATAGATTAAATTAAATCGATAAATGCAATTATGACATCAACATGAGGTCATGCTGAAATCAAAAGTCAACAACCCTGTTGACTGGTCAAACTGACTAGTGGATCCCATACGTCATAGGCACATTTTTTAAATTAATTTAATTAGTATCAATCAGGATTAGTTAAGGGGGTGGGACCCACCTGTCATACTCTATTTAGGTCAATTAATTAACATTTTTAATTAATCAATATTAATTAGTATTAATTAACACGGGTCACACCTATCATACTCTCCTAATAAAACAGATTGATTAATTAACATAATTAGTCTTAATTAAGTTAACTAACTAACTAACTAACTAATATAATCGTCATTCTCACACGGGGGGTGATACGTCTCAAACGTTTCTATAATTTTTGATGGTTTTATGTATCTTTTATATATTTTTTGGGACTAACTTATTAATTCACTGCCAAGTGTCAGTTCCTGTTTTTTCTGTGTTTTTGGCTCTTTTCAGATCTGATTTTGGAACGGAGTCCAAACGGAATAAAATCCTCGAAATAAATTTTTCCTGAACGGAAGAAGATCAGGAGGCTTGTGGGCCAAGCCAGGAGAGCTACACGGAGCCCACAAGCCGTGTAGCCGCCACCAGGGGGCGGCGGCCAGCAGGCTTGTGGCCTCCCTGGCGCCCCCCTGACCTAGCTCATTCGCCTATACATTCCCTAAAATACAGAAAAAAATCAAGGGATCCACGAAAATACTTTTCCGCCGCCGCAAGCTTCCGTTTCCGCGAGATCTCATCTGGAGACCCTTCCTGGTGCCCTACCGGAGGGGACTTTGGAGTTGGAGGGCTTCTACATCAACATCATCGCCCCTCCAATGACTCGTGAGTAGTTCACTTCAGACCTACGGGTCCGTAGTTAGTAGCTAGATGGCTTCTTCTCTCTCTTGGATCTTCAATACAAAGTTCTCCATGATCTTCATGGAGATCTATCCGATGTAATCCTCTTTGGCGGTGTGTTTGTCGAGATCTGATGAATTATGGATTTGTGATTAGATTATCTATGATATATATTTGAGTCTTTGTTGATTTCTTATATGCATGATTTGATATCCTTGTAAGTCACTCCGAGTCTTGGGTTTTGTTTGGCCAACTAGATCTATGATTCTTGCAATGGGAGAAGTGCTTGGTTTTGGGTTCTTACCGTGTGGTGACCTTTCCTAGTGACAGTAGGGGCAGCAAGGCACACATTGTGTAGTTGCCATCAAGGGTAACAAGGTGGGCTTTGTTGTAGATATGAGATTGTCCATCTACATCATGTCATCTTGCTTAAGGCGTTACTCTGTTCTTTTGGACTTACTACACTAGATGCATGCTGGATAGCGGTCGACGTGTGGAGTAATAGTAGTTGATGCAGAAAGTATCGGTCTACTTGTTTTGGACATGATGCCTATAGATATAATCATTCCCATAGATGACGTCACAACTTTGCGCGGTTCTATCAATTGCTCGACAGTAATTTGTTCACCCACCGTCTACTTGCTTTCATGAGAGAAGCCACTAGTAAACACTACGACCCCCGGGTCTATTCACATCCATCGTTTCCACTCTCGCTTTTACTTTGCTTTGTTACTTTGTTGCTTTCAGTTCTCACTTGGCGAACAATCTATAAGGGATTGACAACCCCTTCATAGCGTTGGGAGCAAGCTTTTTGTGTTTGTGCAGGCACTTGAGATACTCCTTCATTGGATCGATACCTTGGTTCTCAAACTGAGGGAAATACCCACCGCTGCGCTACATCACCCTTTCCGCTTCGAGGGAACACCAACGCAAGGCTCCAAGGCCACGGGGGAAATCCTTTGCATATTTGCCTAGGAAGTCCCTTAAGGCATGGCCGTAGCTGAAGGATTCCTGGTGCCGTAGCACGTTTCTGGTGCCATTGGAAGGTCTTTTGTTGCAGTAGAAGAAGTATTTCTGGCGCCGTTGCCGGGGAGGAGGATCGCTTGCCGAGGAAGATCAAGACAATAATAATCTCCCGTCAACACGCCTATTTCTGGCGCCGTTGCCGGGGAAGGAGAGATCTATCCAAGTAGGTCTCACAAACTCATCTCTTGCATTTACTTTTTAGCCAATTGCCTCTCGTTTTCCTCTCCCCCACTTCACATTTGCCTTTTTCGTTCGCCCTTTTCTCTCGTTTGCCTTTCTGTTGCTTGTGTGCTATGTGCCTTCAATATGCTTGCATCTTCGCTTGCTGAAAATCTAGTGATATGGATCCTCATCCACTTGCTAATCACTTTAAGAGATCCACTTATGTGGAACCAATTACTAGTGAATTGAATGCACTTGACTATCTTTATGGAGTTTTGCTTGAGATGCGTGAATCTGAAAATTGTGATGAAGAAACTTATGAAGTGATTCACAAGGGCTCCTTGGATGAAAAGCATGATTGCAATGGTTTCACTATAAATTCTATTAGTGACAATCATGCTAAAAATATGCAAAATCCTAAGCTTGGGGATGCTAGTTTTGCTATGTCCTCTACTTGTTGCAATGATCTTGATTGGGGCGATGATTTTTCTTATGATCTTGAAAATTTGTTTAAGCCTCATGATGAATATGATATTTGCAATAAGTTTGAAAGTGGGTTTGGAGACGTCATGACTTTCGTTGATGATAATCCCACTATTTTTGAAGAGCGTCAACTTTGCATGCATGTGGATCATGAAAAGAATATTCTTTGTGATAGTTACATTGTTGAATTCGAATATGATCCCACATGTAATTGCTATGAGAGAGGAAAATATTGTGGTAGAAACTTTCATGTTACCAAATCACCTCTCGTTATGTGGAAATTGCTATTGTCTCTTTCTTCTTCCTTGCATATCGCAACTATTGGTTGTCTTGACAATCTGTTTTCCTATAAAATTCCTATGCATATGAAGTATGTTAGACTTAGATGTGATTTTCACTTGCATGCCTAACTAAGGGCGTTAAACAATAGCGCTTGTTGGGAGGCAACCCGACGAATCTATCCTTTTTCTTTCTGTTTTCTGTTTTCCACACTTTCATAATTCTGTTATGATTGTGTTTTTTGTGTTTCTTTTTATGTTTGTGCCAAGCAAAACCGTTATGATTAGTCTTGGGGATGATCGTTTGGTCATGCTGGAAAAGACAGAAACTTTCTGCTTACGAAAAGATTTTTTTTTTCTGTAATAGATTTTGAGTTGATTCTTTTTGCTTCTGATTGCTACGCAAATTCTTCAGACTGTCGTAATTTTTCAGAATTGTTTAAGTAACATAAGTATACGAAGTATACAGATCGCTACAGACTGGTCTCCTGTTAACAAATTATGTTTTTGTTGAGTTGGTTGCTTATTTTGATGAAACTATGGATAGTATCGGGGGGTATTAGCCATGGAAGATTGAAAATACAGTAACCCAACATCAGCGTAAGTAGAATTTAAGTTTGTACAGTACCTAAGGAAGTGGTGGTTTGCTTTCTTATACTAATGTTATCACGAGTTTCTGTTTAAGTTTTGGGTTGTGAAGTTTTCATGTTTTGGGTGAAGTTCTTATGGACAAAAAGATAAATAGTGGCAAGAGCTCAAGATTGGGGATGCCCAAGGCACCCCAAGATGATTCAAGGATGTCGTAAAAGCCTCAGCTTGGGGATGCCCCGGTAAGGCATCCCCTCTTTCGTCTTCAATCCATCGATAACGTTACTTGGGGCTATATTTTTATTCACCATATGATATGTGTTTTTGCTTGGAGCGTCTTGTATCGTAGGAGTCTTCTATTTTTGTTGTGTCACAATAATCCTTGCTGCACACCTAGATAGAGAGACATGCACTCACCGTGATTTGTCGAGCTTCACTTATATCCTTTGGTAGACAATTCAGCTCAGATGTGCTTCACTTATATCTTTTGAGATAGATACTTTTGCTCTGTGTGCTTCACTTATATCTTTTAGAGCGCAGCGGTGCGTGGCTTGGTAGTTGATATATGCTTTGAAAGTAGTATCAAAAGGGGTAGTTATCCAAAGGGATACGAAAACTTCCACCTTCATGTGCATTGAATAGTTAGAGAAGTTTGATTCATCTCAATTAGTTTTGAGTTGTGGTTTTGGTAATATTGAAGTCATGCTAGTAAGGTGTTGTGGATCTAGAAATACTTGTGTTGAAGTTAGTGATTCCCGTAGCATGCATGTATTGTGAACCGCTATGTGATGAAATCTGAGCATGATTAGTCTATTGATTGTCATCCTTTGCGTGGCGGTCGGGATCGCGCGATGGTTTATACCTACCAACCCTTCCCCTAGGAGTATGCGTTAAATGCTTTGTTTCGATTACTAATAAAACTTTTGCAACAAGTATATGAGTTCTTTATGACTAATGTTGAGTCCATGGTATAGATGCACTTTCACCATCCAGCACCACTATCTTCTTAGTGCCGTGCAACTTTCGCCAGTGCACAAAACCCACCATTAGCCTCCCTCAAAACAGCCACCATACCTACCTACTATGGCCTTTTCATAGTCATTCCGAGATATATTGCCATGCAACTACCACCATGACATGTGCCACCACGTCTACATTGCCATTGCATGATCGTAAGATAGCTAGCATGATGTTTCCATTAATGTCTATGCCAGGCTAGATCATTGTCACGGTACACTACCGAAGGCGTTCCATATAGAGTCATCGTTGCTCTAAGTTTTGAGTTGAAAGTGTGATGATCATTATTGATGGAGCATTGTCCCATGTGAGGAAATAAAAGAGGCCAAAGATGCCCACCAAAAAAAAGAGGCCAAAGAGCCCACCAAAAAAATAAAAATAAAATGAGAGAAAAAGAGAGAAGGGACAATGCTACCACCTTTCCACACTTGTGCATATTAAGCACCATGATCTTCATGATTGAGAGTCTCTCGTTTTGTCACCACCATATAGTGTCATGCCCAAGATGCGACCCTATCCTCAATTTGGCACGAAGGCCTCGTTAGGGATAGAAGCGCATCTCGTCGTGTCGCAAGAATGGATATCGTTACAAGTACAAGTACAAAGCACCACCAGAATCCCGATGCACAAGATATTTCATCAAAGGTAAAACTAATCCAGCAAGGCCGCCCGACGTGTCGACGATCCCGATAGGAGCTGCGTATCTCATTCTCAGGACATGATGGATGAGCTAGACGTCGGGATCGCTAAACCTCCGGGTGAACAGAGGGGCGCCGAACATCGCTCAGGTGGGACCAACACTCATGAGGAGCACTGGCCCGGGGGTTGATTAAATTACTCTACGGGTGCTGGCGGGTCCGTATGCATTATTATTAGGTTATTAGGCAAATGTAGTACCAAAGTTGGGCCTTGCCAGACCAGCTTTAATCTAAAACAAATTATCAAGGGGGGCCCATAACAACCCCGATCGTGTTAGGAGCGCTCAATTATGGAACATAACACCGGTAGCCGAAACTAAGGGGGCAAAGGTGGAACAAAACACCAGGCTAGAAAGGCCGAGCCTTCCACCTTTTACCAAGTATATAGGTGCATGAAATTAAATAGCATTTAATATGGTGATATAACAAGGAACCCATGTTTTCACATGAAAGCAACTGCACCTGCAACTAGCAACGCTATCAACAGGGTTAAGCAAGCAGTAACATAGCCAATCAGTGGTTTGCTAGGTTGAACAGTTGAAGGTTTTCATGGCACTGTTGAGAGGCTGATATTTAACTGGTGGTAGGCAACGAGACATAATCGATAGAAGCGATAAAACTAGCATGGCAATGATAGTAATGGTATCTGGGGAAATGGTCATCTTGCCTGAGATCCCGCTTGGAAGAAGAATGAGTCCGTGAAGCAGACGAACCGACGTAGTTGAACGGGTCCTCACAATCCAGCACGCTTGCGGAGCTCTTACGAGACGAAGCAAACCGGAAACACAAATCATCACCCGGAATTCACCACAGATGCACAACACAAATGATGCATGAGCAGCTGAATACATGCAAGACACGGCATGACAATTCACACGATCAAACACTACACATTAAGTGAAGTTCAATATGCAACGAGTTGCATATTGACGAAACTCCACGTTAATTATTTAGTTCTATCCCGATTAGTTACAAGACAATATTAAATGTGGTTAAACATGGCAAGAGGTGAAGCGCAATTAATCTACCTATCTAGGCATTTTAAATGAGGTCGGAAATGACATATAGCATCTCTGAAACGACCTCACATGTTAATTTACAATTCTGTCCAGATCTGAACTAGCACATTTAATTACTTGTTAAACATCAAAACAAATAGGTTCACGTGATTCTACGCGTCATGACAAGCAATTTACACATAGAGATCATCTCCAACGGAGCTACGGTTCAAAAGATACAAGCACCGCAATATATGATGGCATGAATGCAATATGTGTGCAACGGCGGTCACGAGCACTTCAAAACATACAACCAGCAAGAGAAAATGAAACTACATGAGATTCTAAGCAAGTTTCATGTAGGACACAATCAAAACGGAGCTACGGATCAAAAGCTACGAGCAAAACAAGAAAACACTACAATCTGCCAGAATCAACCACATAGCATTTTCTACACCCCACAACTACGGGCTACACAACTCCGATAAACTCAAGCAAGGCATGACACGAAAGAGGCCAAGAAGCACTACTATAAACAACTAAGAATAACTAGCATGGCATCATGGATCACTAGGGAAAGAAGACACAAAATGGCATCTCACAAACTATTTCAGACTTAGAGAAAATTACACCTCATGAAAGTGCAGTTTTCGATCTGAAGCCATATTGACAGCAGAAAAACCTATAGCTAAAGGACTCCAAACGGTATGAAAATTCACAGCATGCTAGAGAAACACAAGGGCTACAACTAACTCCATTGCACCAACCTCAAAAGAGCTACAGATCACAAGATAGAAGCAAGACAAGACATCAACAAAATATAACAGACTCCAGACTTAGAAATATTTCAGCACCTCCAAATCAGCACTATTTCTAGCAACTTGAGAGCAAGCAAACCACACCTAAACATGCATTTCTATTGCCACCAAAAATATCAGGGGCTAGACTAAACACCCAAGAACAACTCCCTAGTTGACAACTCCTTCAAACGAAGCACGGAATAAATCCTACGAAATAAATAAAAGGGCATCACGGCAAAATATCGCGTGAACTAACTTACTCAAAAGCTAAAACTAATTGCACAGAAAAATAACATGGATTTTTCTACCCCGAAAACATATAAAATATGTGGGGTTGCGCAACAAAAATATTGCCACACGTAAATGCGGGATAATAATCTATACACGAAAAAATAAACTATCGGCAAATCCCTACACGCAAAAATACAAATGACCGCTCTAAAATACATGGAAAAATGGTTCCTAAAACATGAACATTTCTATTACCGCATACGAGCAATTCGGGCACGCACGAAAATTAAACACGGGCAATATTCTAATGGGACAACACGTAAATCTAAGCATTTGGCACGACAAACTATGTCAAACAAATATGCAAGTTGCAAAAACGGATTCTACGTGAAATTCTACCCAAAAACTATATACAATACGCCTCGATCCGACTAAAGGTTAATAAACTACGGGCGTTTGAAAAACAAGCATATTTCTTGAAATTTAAACAAAATACGAAAACCTAAAAAAAACTCTAACGGGCCTAATGTGTCTACCGGGCCGAAACTGGGCATTGCCGTCATATAACTAAGTCACGCACGTGCACAAAATAGGGGGGAACATGGACTACCTTCGTGGGCTCGAGGCCCAGCTCGAAGGAGGAGCAGGCCGGCTTGGGGTCGGCTTGGGAGGAGGGGCGCTAGGCCTTCGAATGGAGGCCAACCCACTTCGAAGCAAGGCGGCCCAGGAACTGGAGCGCTCCTGGTCGGGGCCTTCGTGCTCCTCCCGCCCCGAAGCAGCGGCGATGTAGGGAACGATGAAGGCTGGCGGCGAGATGGACTCCGGGAGGCGAGGGGCGGCGGATCCGGGCGGATCTAGGCCCCGGGAAGCAGTTCCCGCAGCGGACGAAGCTTCGGGCGGCGGATCCAGGCGGGGGCGAGCTTCTCCGACGCGGCCTGGAGGCGACGCAAGCAGGGAATGCGGCGGCGGGGCTGGCTTCGAGCTGCAGCGGGGAACGGCACGGGGGCGCAGGCAGGGGCTGGCACGGGCGGCGGGAGCTCGCCGGACGACGAGGGAGGCCGAGCTCGGGGCTGCCCTCCCGATCCAGATCGAGGAGGAACCCCTCTTGGCTGGGGCGCCACGGGAGAGGGGCGGCGCGACCGGGCCCGCGCGGGCCTCGGATGGGCTCGGCGGCCCACGACGGCTGGGGCTGGAGGGAGGAGAGAGAGTGAGGGGGAATTAGGGTTTGAGGGGCACGGATCCCGAGGTGGAAGGAGGGGGTTGTCTAAAAATGCACTGGGGAACTATATATAGACAAATGGGGGGGGGGGGGCTATGTTTAGCGAAATTTCGACCCGGATCCAACCGTGCGGTTGGATTCAGATGATTCCGCATGCGGGAATGGGTACGTGGCCGTGTAGGGTGGTTTACCGGAGACGAGAGGGAGAACGGGCGGCGCGGTAACGAATTTTAAAACACCGACAGACGTCCGACGGTAGACCGAATAGCGTGCCGCTACGGTCGACCGTTCGGGTACCAGACGGACTCCGATCGCGACAAAATTCGACAGGCGGCCTAGCTATAACTACTTACGACCGCATGCCAAGTTTCACCTCGATCAGAGAAAGTTTTCAACAAACTTTTAAAACAGGGTTTTGACGATGCCGCGGGCGCATGCGTGTGCGGTCGGGCTCAGAACGGACAACGACGTGAACGGGAAACTAACAACGAATGCAAGTTTTGAAAACGGGCGGCAACGGAGATGTCGATGCAATGCAGATGATGCGCATGATGCGATGATGATGCGACAAAATAAAATAGACACACGAGGAAAACGGAATATAAGGGGAATCTTGTGGAACGTCGGTCTCGGGCTGTCACAACTCTCCTACACTACAAGAGGATCTCGCCCCGAGATCCAAGAATGAAAGAGGGAGAGGAAGAGAAAGAACAAGAGGTAAAATTTAGTCGCTTCTTTGACAAACGAGTGAAACCAACGATCCTTGAAGGTTGCAAAGAGATGAGGAATGATATGGGAAAGAAGCAAGAATTCACGGAAAATTTCGGCAGCACTTCAGTAGGAAAATGGGACAAAAAATTCGAAAAGGTAGAAGAAATAGACAATATTCATAACAAACAACTAAATAGAGCAAGGGAACACCATGATCTTGATAGAACAACAAGATTGACCCAAAAGAGCAACATCACAATGCCTCCGGAACAAAAGAATATGAACTAGCTCATACGGAAGAAGTTAACGAAGAAAAGAATGACAACTACTAACTCCAATGAACTTGGCAAGCATCCTTGCAAGAAGAATTGGACGGAGTTGTTGGAAAAACAACAACGAGAAGAACAAGATAGAAGTGGGCTTATGGAAACTTTTTCAAGCTAATGAAGTGACAACCAGCCACTAACAGAAACAAGGGTTGATTGGGAGAAACAAGATATGAACAATTCTTACACCAAGAGGATACATTGTGAACTTGGATTAATGACAAGCACCATAATAGCAACAATCCATAGGAAAAGCTCTAGGTGAAATCCAAACCAAGATAGCTCAATGAAGAAATCATGGGTTCAAATATCTCATGATCATAGAATTGGTGGGTTTAATTATCTCATTCTTGAAAGGAAATCTCTTCGAGGCTCCTACACTAACAAGAATGCTATAATACCACCTCAAAGGATAAAGTAAGAACAAATGCACTGAAATGCAAGGGAAAGAATGATTAAGGTTCTCCAACAAGAATCTTGAAGAACACTTGAGAATGGATTGAAACCTTGATGAACCACCAAGAAGGACCTTCGTATACGAATGAATGATGCAAAGATATCAAGGAAGAAAAGAATAAGATTATGACCTTACCAAGATTTAGATGAAGCCACAAAGAGATACTTAAAAGAACTTGGAACTCTGGAAAAGAAAAGATAAGAACACTTGAGAAAAGAATTGATATCATGAGCCACTCTAGAAGAAGAATTGAAATCATTTGATAAAACAAGAATAAGAGTTATGTTATGCTTATCCTTCATCAAGTTTAATCGATGACAAACAACAGATTTAGCATACCACTTATTCTTCTTGAAATGATCTTGAAGAGACAAAGAGATAAGCACCACTTGAAGTAAAATTAAGGAAGCACCGGTAAGAATTCACAATTGAATGGGGATACCAAGAATTAATGGAGATACATGAGAATGAAGAGATCATGATCCACCTGAAAGAAAACTTGAACAAAGCACCGGATAAACGAGAGACGAACGAAGAGACAACAATTGAGTAGAATTGAGGATGAAAGCTGAAAGCTGCGAACGAAGATTCTTCCGAAATGATGGCCTTCGGCGGAACGAGAAATAAAAACAACTCAGAAATGCACCGGATAGCAACAAATAGATTACTCCTGATTGGAACAAATAAGATGACGACACCAAGCTGAAATGAAGAATCTCCAATAGAATGAACCAAGATTTGAGAGAAACACTCCTTCGAATTGCAAGCTCATAATGATGACGAGAACAACACCAGGAATTACTGAGACACTCTGGAATAGAGAAGAATGAAAGGTTGAGCCAAAGACGAAAATAAATTTGAAGCGATCTGGAAGAAGGAATATGACTGATGAAATTCATATTTACGTCATAGCCGAAATAATTAGAGATCTCCGGGAAAGATTACAAAAGCCAAATAAGATCCTGGGAAAGAACTTGTGGGTTATAGGCCCACTCAAAGAAACCACCGTTGGAAAAGATTGCTAGAAAGATTGATATTTTACCGGTACAAAAGAAGACTAGATGAGGTTGAGAACCTCGAAATAATGAAAGATATGAAACAAGAAACTCTGAGATGTCTTCAACACACCGGATAGAATAGAGATAACTGAACAATAGGATAGGCTGATAAGAATCTCCAACGTGGGAAAGAATTACAAGGATGAATAGGATATGAAGACACGGATAATTAAACTGAATTCACCGGAAAAGACCACAAGAATGAATAAAGATGAACACGAAGCTCCTGAGAATCTTCACAACGAATCACCGGATAGGACACGGAATAAAAATTAGCGGAAGCACAACGAAGAGAAAACTCTTGGATGAAAATTGAATCACTGAAGAAAAGGGCGGGAGGGCAGGGAAAAACAAAGACAATTTGGGACAGATGAGACAAACTCCGGTAAGAATTGAGAGAATGATCTTGCAAAATTGGAGAGGATAGAATTACTTGAAGAGAAACACACCGGTTGGAAAAGAATTAACATGACGACTCCGGAAAGAATTGATAAGACAATTGATTTGAGCAACAAAATTAATACTCTCATGAAAATATGAGAACACCACTTAGGAAAGATCTGAAATCACTACTTGACATCGAAGCAACATGAATTTGTTGGAAGATCGTCCTATAACTAACTACTTGAATTCCCACCTATGAATTCCCGAAATATCTGGTCATGCAATCTGGTACACGGATACAAGGAGTAATATCACACAACTCCTATACTAACCCATCACCTGTATCACATCCGTCAACACACAACCAGAATCTCGGACCTTCATCTACTACAGACCCTCATGATCACAACGATACAAAGTATGGCAGTACTCCCGAACAATCTGCACCAGTACTGGGGACATCGGGGTTATCTCGCCACTACTAGTATTGAAGCAATTAGGAATATCCTTCGTTCTGAGATACTAAGAAATCTAAATGATAACGATGTGCTCAAGAATCCCCTGGAGCTCAACTCCCTTGAAACATAAAGCAGATAGGAGGCACCAAGACAGAACTCCGTCACATCGGCATCATATAGATTCCAAAATATCCGCGTGATCCTAAATTTTTTTTGAGAGGAGTATAATAAATTATTACGTCAAGATTCCTCACCAGAGCATAGAAGAGGAGAAAAAAGAGTCCTACTCTCTGATATATAACTAGACTCAAAGTAGTTTTTACTAGACTCGACTCGGCAAAGTTCGATCAATCAAGGGGGCTCCTAGGTCGGTAATGCTCTGATACCAACTTTCACGCCCAAGATGCGACCCTATCCTCAATTTGGCACGAAGGCCTCGTCAGGGATAGAAGCGCATCTCGTCGTGTAGCAAGAATGGATATCGTTACAAGTACATGTACTGAAAAGAAGAGAGAGATATATATAGAGTTGGCTTACACTCGCCACAAGCTACATTAGAGTCACAACAATACATTACATAATCATCAAGAGTAAGAGCAGGGTCCGACTACGGACGAAAACAAACGAGAAAAGAAAAACGACGTCCATCCTTGCTATCCCAGGCTGCCGGCCTGGAACCCATCCTAGATCGACAAAGAAGAAGAAGAAGAAGCAACTCCAAATGAACAATCAACGCGCTCGCGTCGAGTAACCTTTACCTGTACCTGCAACTGGTGTTGTAGTAATCTGTGAGCCACAGGGGACTCATCAGTCTCATTTCCAAAGGTATCAAGACTAGCAAAGCTTAATGGGTGAGGTATGGTTAAGTGGTGAGGTTGCAGCAGCGGCTAAGCATATATTTGGTGGCTAAACTTACGAGTACAAGAAATAAGAGGGGGAAGATCTACGCATAGCGGACGTGAACTACTGATGATCAAATGAATGATCCTGAACACCTACCTACGTCAGACATAACCCCACCGTGTCCTCGATCAGAGAAAGAACTCACGAAAGAGACAGTCACGGTTACGCACACAGTTGGCATATTTTAATTAAGTTAACTTCAAGTTATCTAGAACCAGTGTTAAACAAAGTTTCCACGTTGCCACATAACCACGGGCACGACTTTCCGAAAGATTTAACCTTGCAGGGGTGCTCCAACTAGTCCATCACAAATTACCACAAGCCGCATAGAAATCCTCAATCACGAAGCTCGCAATCTCATCGGATTCCCTAGTGGAAAACTTCAACTCTGAGATTACCCAAAGCATCACCAGAATCCCGATGCACAAGATATTTCGTCGAAGGTAAAACTAATCCAGCAAGGCCGCCCGACGTGTCGACGATCCCGATAGGAGCCGCGTATCTCGTTCTCAGGACACGACGGATGAGCTAGACGTCGGGATCGCTAAACCTCCGGGTGAACAGAGGGGCGCCGGACATCGCTCAGGTGGGACCAACACTCATGAGGAGCACTGGCCCGGGGGTTGTTTAATTACTCCGCGGGTGCCGACGGGTCCCTATGCATTATTATTAGGTTATTAGGCAAATGTAGTATCAAAGTTGGGCCTTGCCAGACCAACTGTAATCTAAAACCAATTATCAAGGGGGTCCCCATAACAACCCCGATCGTGTTAGGAGCACTCAATTATGGAACATAACACCGGTAGCCGCAACTAAGGGGGCAAAGGTGGAACAAAACACCAGGCTAGAAAGGCCGAGCCTTCCACCTTTTACCAAGTATATAGGTGCATTAAATTAAATAACATTTAATATGGTGATATAACAAGGAACCCATGTTTTCACATGGAAGCAACTGCACCTGCAACTAGCAACGCTATCAACAGGGTTAAGCAAGCAGTAACATAGCCAATCAGTGGTTTGGTAGGTTGAACAGTTGAAGGTTTTCATGGAATTGTTGACAAGCTGATATTTAACAGGTGGTAGGCAACGAGACATAATCAATAGAAGCGATAAAATTAGCATGGAAATGATAGTAATGGTATCTGGGGAAATGGTCATCTTGCCTGAGATCCCGCTTGGAAGAAGAATGAGTTCGTGAAGCAGACGAATCGATGTAGTCGAACGGGTCCTCACAATCCGGCACGCTTGCGGAGCTCTATCGAGACGAAGCAAACCGGAAACACAAATCATCACATAGAATTCCCCACACGATGCACAACACAAATGATGCATGAGCAGCTGAATACATGCAAGACACGGCATGACAATTCACATGATCAAACACTACACATTAAGTGAAGTTCAATATGCAATGAGTTGCATATTGAGGAAACTCCACGTTAATTATTTAGTTCTATCCCAATTAGTAACACGGGAATATTAAATGTGGTTAAACATGGCAAGAGGTGAAGCGCAATTAATCTACCTATCTAGGCATTTTAAATGAGGTCGGAAATGACATATAGCATCTCCGAAACGACCTCACAAGTTAATTTACAATTCTGTCCAGATCTGAACTAACACATTTAATTAGTTGTTAAACAACAAAACAAATAGGTTCACGTGATTCTACGCGTCATGACAAGCAATTTACACATAGATATCATCTCCAACGGAGCTACGGTTCAAAAGATACAAGCACCGCAAGATATGATGGCATGAATGGAATATGTGTGCAACGACGGTCACGAGCAATTCAAAACATATAACCAGCAAGAGAAAATGAAACTACACGAGATTCTAAGCAAGTTTCATGTAGGACACAATCAAAACGGAGCTACGGATCAAAAGCTACGAGCAAAACAAGAAAACACTACAATCTGCCAAAATCAGCCACATAGCATTTTCTACACCCCACAACTACGGGCTACACAACACCGATAAACTCAAGCAAGGCATGACATGAAAGAGGGCAAGAAGCACTACTACAAACAACTAACAACAACTAGCGTGGCATCATGGATCACTAGGGAAAGAAGACACAAAGTGGCATCTCACACACTATTTCAGACTTGGAGAAAATTACACCTCATGAAAGTGCAGTTTCCGATCTGAAGCCATATTGACAACAGCAAAACCTATAGCTACAGGACTCCAAACGGCATGAAAGTTCAAAGCATGCTAGAGAAACACAAGGGCTACAACTAACTCCATTGCACCAACCTCAAAAGAGCTACAGATCACAAGATAGAAGCAAGACAAGACAACAACAAAATATAACAGACTCCAGACTTAGAAATATTTCAGCACCTCCAAATCAGCACTATTTCTAGCAACTTGAGAGCAAGAAAACCACACCTAAACATGCATTTCTATTGCAACCAAAAATACCAGGGGCTAGACTAAACACCCAAGAACAACTCCCTAGTTGACAACTCCTTCAAACGAAGCACAGAATAAATCCTACAAAATAAACAAAAGGGCATCACGGCAAAATATCGCGCGAACTAACTTACTCAAAAGCTAAAACTAATTACACAGAAAAATCACATGGATTTTTCTACCCTGAAAACATATAAAATATGTGGGGTTGCGCAACAAAAATATTGCCACACGTAAATGCGGGATAATAACCTATACACGGAAAAATAAACTAACGGCAAATCCCTACACGCAAAAATACAAATGAACGCTCAAAAATAGATGGAAAAATGGTTCCTAAAACATGGACATTTCTATTACGGCATACGAGCAATTCGGGCACGCACGAAAATTAAACACGGGTAATATTCTAATGGGATAGCACGTAAATCTAAGCATTTGGCACGACAAACTACGTCAAACAAATATGCAAGTTGCAAAAACGGATTCTACGTGAAATTCTACCCCAAAACTATATACAATACGCCTTGATCTGACTAACGGTTAATAAACTACGGGCGTTTGAAAAACAAGCATATTTCGTGAAATTTAAATAAAATACGAAAACCTAAAAAAAACGCTAACGGGCCTAATGTGTCTACCGGGCCGAAACTGGGCATCGCCGTCATATAACTAAGTCACACACACGCGCAAAATAGGGGGGAACATGGACTACCTTCGTTGGCTCGAGGCCCAGCTCGAAGGAGGAGCAGGCCGGCTTGGGGTCGGCTCGGGAGGAGGGGCGCTAGGCCTTCGAAGGGAGGCCGGCCCAGCTCGAAGCGAGGCGGCCCAGGCGCTGGAGCGCTCCTGGTCGGGGCCTTCATGCTCCTCCCGCCCCGAAGCAGCGGCGACGCAAGGAACAACGAAGGCTGGTGGCGAGATGGACTCCGGGAGGCGAGGGGCGGCGGATCCGGGCGGATCTAGGCCGCGGGAAGCGGTTCCCGCAGCGGACGAAGCTTGGGGCGGCGGATCCAGGCGGGGGCGAGCTTCTCCGACGTGGCCTGGAGGCGACGCAAGCAGGGAATGCGGCGGCGGGGCTGGCTTCGAGCTGCAGCGGGGAAAGGCACGGGGGCGCAGGGAGGGGCTGGCACGGGCGGCGGGAGCTCGCCGGACGACGAGGGAGGCCGAGCTCGGGGCTGCCCTCCCGATCCAGATCGAGGAGGAACCCCTCTTGGCTGGGGCGCCATGGGAGAGGGGCGGCGCGACCGGGCCCGCGCGGGCCTCGGATGGGCTCGGCGTCCCACGACAGCTGGGGCTGGAGGGAGGAGAGAGAGTGTTGGGGAATTAGGGTTTGAGGGGCACGGATCCCGAGGTGGAAGGAGGGGGTTGTCTAAAAATGCACTAGGGAACTATATATAGACAAATGGGGGGGGGGGGGGGGCTAGGTTTAGAGAAATTTCGACCCGGATCCAACCGTGCGGGAATGGGTACGTGGCCGTGTAGGGTTGTTTACCGAAGACGAGAGGGAGAACGGGCGGCGCGACAACGAATTTTAAAACACCGATAGACGTCCGACGGTAGACCGAATACGGTGACGCTACGGTCGATCGTTCGGGTACCAGACGGACTCCGATCGCGATGAAATTAGACAGGGGGCCTAGCTATAACTACTTACGACCGCATGCCAAGTTTCACCTCGATCAGAGAAAGTTTTCAACACACTTTTAAAACAAGGTTTTGATGATGCCGCAGGCGCGTGCGTGTGCGGTCGGGCTGAGAACGGACAACGACGTGAACCGGGAGCTAACAACGAATGCAAGTTTTGAAAACGGGCGGCAACGGAGATGCCGATGCAATGAAGATGATGCGCATGATGCGATGATGATGCGACAAAAGAAAATAGACACACGACGAAAACGGAATAGAAGGGGAATCTTGTGGAACGTCGGTCTCGGGCTATCACATATAGCTAGTGGGAAATTTTCATTATATAACTTGGCTTGTATATTCCAATGATACGCTTCCTCAAAATTGCCTTAGGTCTTCGTGAGCAAGCAAGTTGGATGCACACCCACTAGTTTTCTTTAAGAGCTTTCATATACTCTTAGCTCTAGTGCATCATTTGTATGGCAATCCCTACTCATTCACATTGATATCTATTGATGAGCATCTCCACAGCTCATTGATATGCCTAGTTAATGTGATCATCTTCTCCTTATTTTGTCTTGCAACCTCCACCACACTCCACACCACTTATAGTGCTAAAACCATGGCTCATGCTCATGTATTGCGTGTGAGTTGAAAAGGTTTGAGAAAGTAAAGGTGTGAAACAATTACTTGGCCAATACCGGGGTTGTGCATGATTTAAATTCGTTGTGCAATGATGATAGAGCATAGCCAGACTATATGCTTTTGTAGGGATAACTTTCTTTTGGCCTTGTTATTTTGAAAGTTCATGATTACCTTGCTAGTTTTCTTGAATTATTACTGTTTCCACGTCAATAGCAAACTATTGTTTTGAATCTAATGGATCTGAACATTCACGTCACAAAAGAGGAGTTACAAAGGACATCTATGCTAGGTAGCATGAAAGCATCAAAAATTCATTCTTTATCACTTCCCTACTCGAGGACGAGCATGAGTTAAGCTTGGGGATGCTTGATACATCTCAAACGTATCTATAATTTTTGATGGTTTCATGCTGTTATCTTGTCATCTTTGGATGTTTTATGTATATTTTATATTTTTTTGGGACTAACTCATTAATTCAGTGCCAAGTGTCAGTTCCTGTTGTTTCTGTGTTTTTGGCTCTTTTCAGATCAGATTTTGGAACGGAGTCCAAAGGAAATAAAATCCCCGAAATAAATTTTTCCCGAACAGGCGAAGATCAGGGGGCTTCAGAGCCAAGCCAGGAGGGTTACAGGAGGGGGGCAAGCCCCATATCTGCCACCAGGAGGGGGGCGACGGCCAGCAGGCTTGTGGCCTCCCTGGTGCCCCCTGACCTAGTTCCTTCGCCTATATATTCCCTAAAATATAGAAACAAATCAAGGGATCCACGAAAATACTTTTCCGCCGCCGCAATCTTCCGTTTCCGCGAGATCTCATCTGGAGACCCTTCCCGGTGCCCTGCCGGAGGGGACTTTGGAGTTGGAGGGCTTCTACATCAACATCATCACCCCTCCAATGACTCGTGAGTAGTTCACTTCAGACCTACGGGTCTGTAGTTAGTAGCTAGATGGCTTCTTCTCTCTCTTGGATCTTCAATGCAAAGTTCTCCATGATCTTCATGGAGATCTATCCGATGTAATCCTCTTTGGCGGTGTGTTTGTCGAGATTCGATGAATTGTGGATTTGTGATCAGATTATCTATGATATATATTTGAGTCTTTGCTGATTTCTTATATGCATGATTTGATATCCTTGTAAGTCTCTCCGAGTCTTGGGTTTTGTTTGGCCAACTAGATCTATGATTCTTGCAATGGGAGAAGTGCTTGGTTTTGGGTTCTTACCGTGTGGTGACCTTTCCCGGTGATAGTAGGGGTAGCAAGGCACACATCGTGTAGTTTCCATCAAGGGTAACAAGGTGGGCTTTGTCGTAGATATGAGATTGTCCATCTACATCATGTCATCTTGCTTAAGGCGTTACTCTGTTCTTTTGGACTTAATACACTAGATGTATGCTGGATAGCGGTCGACGTGTGGAGTAATAGTAGTAGATGAAGAAAGTATCGGTCTACTTGTTTTGGACGTGATGCCTATAGATATAATCATTGCCATAGATGACGTCACAACTTTGCGCGGTTCTATCAATTGCTCGACAGTAATTTGTTCACCCACCGTCTACTTGCTTTCATGAGAGAAGCCACTAGTAAACACTACGACCCCTGGGTCTATTCACATCTATCGTTTCCACTCTCGCTTTTACTTTGCACTGTTACTTTGTTGCTTTCAGTTCTCACTTGGCGAACAATCTATAAGGGATTGACAACCCCTTCATAGCGTTGGGAGCAAGCTTTTTGTGTTTGTGCAGGCACTTGAGATACTCCTTCACTGGATCGATACCTTGGTTCTCAAATTGAGGGAAATACTTACCACCGCTGCGCTACATCACCCGTTCCGCTTCGAGGGAACACCAACGCAAGGCTCCAAGGCCACGGGGGAAATCCTTTGCATATTTTCCTAGGAAGTCGCTTAAGGCGTAGCCGTAGCAGAAGGATTCCTGGTGCCGTAGCATGTTTCTGGCGCCATTGGAAGGTCTTTTGTTGCAGTAGCAGGGGGCAAATTACCCCAAAACACTAAACACACAGTGAGGGGGGGCGGGGTGTAACCCCCCTAGTTACAAGAGAGGCCCGAGAGGGGGTTCGACCGGGGCCGTCCGACAGCATGGCCGGTGGCCAGAGTGGCGATCCGGCAGCACAGGGCGGTGAGCGCGGGTGGCATGGCCGGAGGGGCAAGGGTGGCGGTACAGCGGCGGCCTGGGCCACCGAAGGTGCTTCGGCCGGAGTGGGGGGGGGGGGGGCGTGCGGTGGCGCGGCTCGGGCCGACATGCGCCAGCGGGTGCGGCAGGGGCGAGCGGGGACCGGGGCGAGGGAGAGGAGAGGAGGGTGGCCGGAGCCCGGAGGCTCACCAGTGTTGCCGGGGGGATCGTCCGGCTCGGCTCGGTGGAGCCCTTGGGGGGAGGCAAGGAGGCCGGTGAGGGGGGACGACAGGGACGATCCGGCGGCGACGGGGGGCGCCGAAGGTGGCCGGCGAGGCCAACAACGGTACCTGGCTGGACGGGGGTCGAGGGGGCACGTTCCCCTCGTGCTCCAGGGGCTGGGGCTGGTGGCCACGGGGGTGAGGGAGGGAGAGAGTGAGGGGGTTAGGTGGGTTAGGGTTTGTGTGTGTGGGGGGGAGGGTTATATACCCCCTGGGTAGAGGTGGGCTGGCTTGGCCGGTGGTGGGTTTTGTTTCATTTTCTTTTTATTTTATTTATAGTCTTAGTTTTATTTTACTTTAGTAAATTTAAACACCTCAAAAATAATGATTCCTAACAGACAACTTCCTAGGTAATATTTGGCGCACACCGAACATTTTTATTTTGACATTTGGAAACTTTTATCATTTGACTTTATTTTGAATTTGAATCGGTTTTGAAACGAGATTAACAAGAGTAATCATGATGACGTGGCATCATTAGCGTAGCATTACTGTAGCTTAATTATAGAGATTACTATAGCAAAAGTTGAGGATGTCACACCTTCGGCCCTTTCTCTTCGCCGACTCCCTAGCGCGCCCCTCGGGCGTCAGCTCCTTCTTCTTCTTGGGCGTGATGACGGTCTTGCAGGGGGCGTGAGGCTTACCTTTGCGAGAGAGGGTGATCAAGATGCCGGACGAGGCGAGGGAGGTGATACGTCTCAAACGTATCTATAATTTTCGATGGTTTCACGCTGTTATCTTGTCTTGTTTGTATGTTTTATGTACCTTTTTATATCTTTTTGGGGGACTAACTTATTGATTCAGTGCCAAGTGCCAGTTCATGTTTTTCCGTGTTTTTGACTTTCAGATCTGATTTTGGAACGGAGTCCAAACGGAAGAAAAACCCCGAAATGATTTTTTTCCCGAACGAAAGAAGACCCGGGAACCTTTGGGCCAGGCCAGGTGGGCCCCAGGGAGCCCACAAGGGGCCCACTCCGCCACCAGGGGGGAGGCGGCAGTGGGCAAGCTTGTGGCTTCCCTGGCCGCCTCCTGACCTAGGTTTTGCGCCTATATATTCCCAAATATTCCGCAAAAAATCAGGGAAGCCTCGAAAATACTTTTCCGCTGCCGCAAGCTTCCGTTTCCGCGAGATCTCATCTGGAGACCCTTCCCGGCGCCCTACAGGAGGGGACTTTGGAGGTGGAGGGCTTCTTCATCATCATCATCGCCCCTCCAATGATTCGTGAGTAGTTCACTTCAGACCTACGGGTCCGTAGTTAGTAGCTAGATGGCTTCTTCTCTCTCTTGGATCTTCAATGCAAAGGTCTCCATGATCTTCATGGAGATCTATCCGATGTAATCTTCTTTGGCGGTGTGTGTTTGTCGAGATCCGATGAATTGTGGACTTGTGATCGGATTATCTATGATATATATTTGAGTCTTTGCTGATTTCTTATATGCATGATTTGATATCCTTGTAAGTCTCTCCGAGTCTTGGGTTTTGTTTGGCCAACTAGATCTATGATTCTTGCAATAGAAGAAGTGCTTGGTTTTGGGTTCTTCCATATGGTGACCTTTCCGAGTGACAGTAGGGGCAGCAAGGCACACATCAAGCAGTTTCCATCAAGGGTAAAAATATGGGGTTTTTATCATTGGTTTGAGATTATCCCTCTACATCATGTCATCTTGCTTAAGGCGTTACTCTGTTCTTATGGACTTAATACACTAGATGCATGCTGGATAGCGGTCGATGTGTGGAGTAATAGTAGTAGATGCAGAAAATATCGGTCTACTTGTTTCGGACGTGATGCCTATAGAAATAATCGTTGCATAGATATCGTCACAACTCTGCACAGTTCTATCAATTGCTCGGCAGTAATTTGTCCACCCACCATCTACTTGCTTTCATGAGAGAAGCCACTAGTAAACACTACGGCCCCCGGGTCTATTCACATCTATCGTTTACAACTCGGCTTTTACTTTGCTTTGTTACTTTATTACTTTCAATTCTCACTTGGCAAATAATCTATAAGGGATTGACAACCCCTTCATAGCGTTGGGTGCAAGATTTTGTGTTTGTGCAGGTCGGTGAGATACTCTTCCGCCGGATTGATACCTTGGTTCTCAAACTGAGGGAAATACTTACCATCGCTGTGCTACATCACCCTTTCCGCTTCGAGGGAATACCAACGTGCCGTAGTAGGTGTATTTCTGGCACAATTTCCAGGGGTACACAACAAACATCAGAAGTATTTCTGGCGCCGTTGTCGGGGATCTTTTTGAAGTAGCAGGAGGCGAGGCCGGCGGCGACATCGATGTCGTCGTCCATGGTAAGTGGTCGGGGAGCACGCGCGGACGGAAGGGTTTTGGGAGAGTGGGGGAAATGGTGGAGTCTTTTCCACCGACTAGCGGGCTAGGGGAGTATTTGGGGCTCACCGTGCGTGTCTACCTTGATAGAGGCAAGGGTCCCGATATTTCGATGAGATGGTGGCTATCGATTTGGTGGAGACGACTTTAACGATCCGACTACAAATGTGCACGATGTTGTGCCTTAGCAATCGCTAAACCAACTCCAAGAGGTTATTGACCATGCCGGAGCACGATCAACCTGACCACGAAGGTCTCTTCGTGCAAGCAATCGAAGAACAAGTGATACGTCTCCGTCGTATCTATAATTTTTGATTGTTTCATGCCAATATTCTACAACTTTCATATAATTTTGGCAACTTTTTATACTATTTTTGGGACTAAGATATTGATCCAGTGCCTAGTGCCAGTTCCTGTTTGTTGCATGTTTTTTGTTTCGCAGAATATCCATACCAAACGAAGTCCAAACATAATAAAAACTTACGGGGATTTGTTTTGGAATATTTATGATTTTTGGGAAGAAGAATCAACGTGAGGTGATGCACGGAGTGCCCACAAGCCCTGTCGCCGCGGCCAGGGGTTGGGCACGCGGAAGGCAGGCTTGTGGCCACCCCGTAAGGCGGTTGGAGCCCTTCTTTCGCCACAATAAATATAATATCCGGAAGAAAATCGTGTTAAAATTTCAGCCCAATCGGAGTTACGGATCTCTGGGAATTTAAGAAACGTTGAAACGCAGAATCTGGGAGCGCACAAATAGAAGGACACACAGAGAGAGATCCAATCTCGGAGGGGCTCTCGCCCCTCCGCCGCCATGGAGACCATGGACCAGATTGGAAACCCTTTCCCATCTAGGGAGGAGGTCAAGGAATAAGAAGAAGGAGGGGGCTCTCTCCCCCTCTCTCCCGGTGGCACCGGAACGCCGCCCAGGACATCATCGTGTGACGACGATCTACACCAACACCTCCGTCATCTTCACCAACATCTCCATCATCTTCCCCCATCTATATTCAGCGGTTCACTCTCCCGCAACCCGCTGTACCCTCTACTTGAACATGGTGCTTTATGCTACATATTATTATCCAATGATGTGTTGCTATCCTATGATGTCTGAGTAGATTATCATTGTCCTATCGGTGATTGATGAATTGCTATGATTGGTTTAATTTGCTTGTGGTTATTTGCTGTCCTTTGGTTCCCATCATATGATCGCACGCCTGGATCACACCATAGGGTTAGTTGTATGTTGATAGGACTATGTATTGGCAGGCTAGAGTGACAGAAGCTTCAAACCTAGCATATAAATTGATGCATATGGGATTGAAGGGGGACCAATATATCTTATTGCTATGGTTGGGTTTTACCTTAATGAACGTTAGTAGTTGCAGACGCTTGCTAACAGTTCCAATCATAAGTACATAGATGTCGGGACCCCGATCCTCAGCCATAGGAATCCAGCCTGTAACATATCGCATTCCTTTGCGGTCTCACGCACGGTTAACTCCGCGACTGCAGCCTTACCTTAGCCGGGACCGTTTGCGTCTTTTGACTCATGTATGCAATAGTGTCGCTAGCATTCCAATGTCAAAGAACCCAGATTGACAAGTCTAGTCATAAACCAAAGTGGCAGTACCGCACAAGGACATACATACATGACCCAACAAAGCAGGTGTCGGTCACCAGCGAGTGTAGACGAGTCGTAACAAGCTACAAGGACTCCAATACATCGCGTGACATTTCCCCAAAGGGGACAGACACAGCAGCTAAGAAGGACACATGGCGGTCAACCAATGTGTCCGGAGTAGTAGCGAGCTACCATGACTCGTTGGATCACAAAGGGGCATTTCCCAGTAAGGAGTGCTACTAAAATTCACGACTAGGTAATCGAACCCCATACATATCAAGTACGACACACGTACGCATGGCATACCGATATGTATAGATACATCGATGGCATCACAACATAACCATAAACATACAAGCTTTATTTAAGAGGCTCAGAAGAGCCACACACATAATATTACACAGTAAGGGTCTCACGACCCATAATAGCAGTCATTCAGTTACAAGCCAGCGGAAGAGTTTAAAACTGTCTGAGTACAGACAGGTGCAACTAGAAGGCACATGGCCTGACTATACTACAGACCCAACCTAGGGCCAGATCGTAGGTGGGACACCAGCTTCTCGTCGTCGTCGATGTCTATGAAGAACCCTCCATTAGGGTCATTAGCAACCTCTGCAACATTTATTAAGCAAACATGAGTACGGAGGTACTCAGCAAGACTTTAGGATAACTATCTACTCATGCAATGTATCAATAAGGTATGGTGGGGTTTCATGCGGAAAGCCAGCATTTGACACGTGGCTAGACAACTTGCATTTTTAAATAATTTTGACAACTTAATTTCTCGCACACGAGTCCACTAACACCACAACAATACACCATCGTGGAATCATTCCGTATCCATACGGAAATGCCGTCCACGACACTCACGCTTATCTTGACAATTTTATGAGTAGCCATTTAAGTTATCTATGAACAACATATGTCTCCAAGTAGTCCATATCCGCGGACGCGGCTATTCGAATAGATCATAACCCTGCAGGGGTGTACTTCGTCACACACGCTCTCGCCACTTATCGCAATGTGCACGTCATGCACCTCAGCAACCTTCAAGTGGAAGCCTAACGAGGGAGTCGGCCACGACAGTTAACCACACTAGTACCTAGTCCAGGTTTATCGCCTATCTGAGGGTAACCCGCACGGAAGTCCGGCCGAGGTTTCCGCCACGGCCCCAAACAATGTGCGCAGGGTTCCCAAGCCAACCATCCGGGTGCCACTTGGTACACCGTGCCACTGCCTACCGTATCACAGCCCACCTCTCAGGTCAGCACCATGCATGGCCTCCAGCATGACTATAAACACCAGAAACTACTTGCAACTCCTGGATTGAGTACTAAGCGATTAATAAGTCGAGCGGGGTCATATTTTAGGGCCCAACATGTGGTAGTATCTCGTCTTGGATTACATACACGGAACTCAGTTCCTAAGGACGGTTCCAATGAAACAACCCACCATGTACTCCTACACAGCCTTTCACCGGTACCTTTACCAAATCAGGTTCAACACACAACCTTTGCTTACCGAACACATTCTCACAATTCTGTTCATCTCCCAGATGACAGACCATACACAACTCTAAGCATAACATGCATAGCAGGATAAGGCACATCATGGCTCAAGCAACTACCAGGTATGCTAGGTTGCAAGGTTCAGCTATTTACTGTGACAAGGATAGGTCATGCAACGGAAGTGGGTTCAACTAACGTGGCAAAAGCATTTGAAGCATTTGACCCTAATGCAATAAGTAAGTGCAGGAGCAAGAACATGGGATTTATCGAGATGATCAAAATGGTTGCTTGCCTTGTTGCTCAGAGGAGTGACAATATCCGTCAGACGGATATTCGGTGGAATCCGGGGGAGCGGAGCCTACCGAAAGGAATGACAACAAACAATATCAAACATATGCAATCAAGATGATGCATGAGCATGGCATGAGGATGCAAGGTGATATACTATTATGGCTAACATGTATTAGGTTTGAAGTTGATTTGAATCAAATTCAAATATCACTTCAAACGAGGTAAATACCATTTTAATTGATTCGACCTGATGCTCAGATCAACTTGCTTTTAACATGCATGGGATGACATGTTAGGTTGCTGGTTTGTAATTAGGACAGTGTTTGATCATGTCATTTATAGTGAAATTGAAATATTTTCCAAATTCCATTTATAAAGTATTTATAAGAATTAACTTATTCATTAATCTACATGTTTGGGTTCTGTAACATTTTCAAACATGTTTGAAAATGACATATTCAGATTCCTTGAATTTTTTGATACTTTTTCATATATAAATTATTTTCATTGGAGTTACAGATTAATTTCTATAAATTTTTGAAGTTTTAAACATTTCTGGAATTATTTTTATTCTGGTAAATCCCTTATTGCGTCAGCCTGACATCAGCAGGTCAAACCTGACAAGGGGGACCCACTGGTCAGCCTCTCAGGGGCTAATCCCGCGCTGACCAGCCCCTAAGTGGGTTTGACTTGGCCTTGGGCCCACTGTCAGTGAGTGTTTAGGCATTTTAATTACTGGATTAGGTTGGCCACGTCGGCCCTCGCGAGAGCCTGGCCGGCGGCGACCAGATCCGCGGCAGAACCTCGCCGGAGACATGCTAAAACGTGCTCTGGTGCTCGGAAAAGGAGGCTGAGAGCACTGGAGTGATCTCCAGGCTCGACCACATCCAACGCTGGCCTCAGGGAGAGCTATAGGTGGCCGGAGTAAGCCGGCGACGAGCCGGGGCGGCTGCCGGAGTACGGGTTCGATGGTCCAGTGGCTAGGGGGCTCGGATCCGAGGGGAAAGAGAGGGAAAATGATCGCAGGCTCACGGGGAGTGCAGAGAAGGGCTTAGACGGCTCGGGGAAGGGATGTTGCCGACGTTTCACCGTCGGTTTGCCGCCGTCCGAAGGTTGAAGACGATGGCGTTGGGGATGTTGCGGAGCTCGGGGAGACTTCGGCCGTTGCAGAGAGAACCAGCTCGACGAGGCGAAACTACTGGACTACTCGGAAGGGGGTTATTGTGGCTAGAGGCACGGTGGCTCGAGCTCGAGCTCGTGGCAATGGCGGTAGAAGGAGGGAGGAGAGATCCCGAGAGGAGGGGGGAACTGGAGCTGGGGAATGGATAGGGACGGCCTCGGGGTGGATATCCCTGTGCTTGCCAGCGCGTGGCGGCGGCCAGGTAGCCAGGGAGCTGCGTGGAGGCGCGCAGCGACGCGGCGGCCACCTCCTGCTCCTACGGGTGAGGAGGAAGACGACAGGAGAAGATGGGCCGGGCCAGGTGAGCGTCAGGTAATTTATTTCTCTTTTTTTCTGATTTGTTTATGTTTTGCTGTTTCATTAACTTGCTATTTATTTCAGCTCCCAAATAGTTTGTAAAAGCTATTTTAAACACATCAGAATATTTGTTGGAATATTTCCAACCATTCCTAAAGTTTTCAACATTTTTGAAAGTTTAAAGTTTCTGATTTCAAATTTTAAACTTGAAACCAGTAGCTTTTTGCATTTAATTAAAATGCTTAAAGTGTCAAGAAAATGGTTTTCTTCATTGCTCATTTACTTTCATGATTTATCAGAAAGATTGAACTTTTCTTGAGGCCATTTTGGGTTCATTGATTTTAACTAGTTTGAATTTTCCTTTATTTTGACAAGTGGCTAGGGTTTTAGCATTTTCCTTCATCACTTGCTTTGTTCTTGTTGAAAATTTCCTAGATGCAATGCAAAGAAAACATGAGCACAAAGCTAACTTGCTTAAGGTGTCAGGGATGTGACAATAGAATTCCAAGTAAGGGATGACATGCTAGCAGAGGCCTCTCCCACATGATACTTGCTATCGATCTAGTAACGTAGTCAATTGCTTAGGGACAATTCCGCAACTCCTACCACCACTTTTCCACACTCGTTGGACACTCGTAGTTGTTTCTTTATCTAACCAGCCCCTAGTTTTATTTACGTGTTCTTTACTTTCTTGGAAGCCTATCCTATCACTCCTTCAAAGTACATCTAGTTTCATACTTGTTCTAGGTAAAGCGAACGTAAAGTGTGCGTAGAGTTGTATCGGTGGTCGATAGAACTTGAGGGAATATTTGTCCTACCTTTAGCTCCTCATTGGGTTCGACACTCTTACTTATCGAGAAAGGCTACAATTGATCCCCTATACTTGTGGGTTATCAAGACCTTTTTCTGGCGCCGTTGCCGGGGAGCAATAGCGTGGGGTGAATATCCTTGTGTGTGCTTGTTTGTTTTATCACTAAGTAGATTTATTTGCTGTTATAAGTTGTTTTCTATCTTTAGTTATGGATATGGAACACGAAATACCAAAAACATTAGGTGTACTTGCTACTCATGGAGATGGGGAACCTCCTAAAACCTTCGAGGCTCGTTATGTGGAAAATACTATGCACTTCTTTAATAATCCTGAGAAAGCCCCATTCAATTATATAATGGGATACACGTTGGATCAACGTGAATACTTTAGGGATTATCACTTGACTCAAAAAGGAAAACTTTTATGCGATCAAATCCATTTGTTGAAATGGTATGCTTGGGAACTATGCAAGAGACATGGTGTTACTTGTTGCTCTAGGATGAAGGCTCCACACCTTCCCTTTTCTTGTGAGTTTAATGATCATAGAACCTTGGCTTATTATGCTAATGGTATATATGATTACTATGATGTGGATCAAATAGAAGAGTTTGTTGCTTTTATGGGTGCTTGTGAAATTGAGGCTCTGTTTAAAAGGTGTGATGATAATGATGATGCTCCTTACCGATCTGAAAATTTGGCTATGCTTCGTTATTGTTATACTAATTATGAATATAATGCCCATATTGAACGATTTAAGGATAAATTCTATGCTGCCCAAGAAGAGACTATTATTTTGCAGGAAACTATGGAAGAAGAAAATGCTGAAATTGTGAGCTCATTAGATGAAAAAGATGAAGAGGAGAGCGAAGAACAAAAGGAGGAAGAGCGGACTAGATACTCGTGTCCACCTTCTAATGAGAGTAACTCTTCTACTCATACATTATTTAATTTCCCTTCGTTCTTACCGAAGGATGAATGCTATGATCCCTTGGATTCGTTTGAAATATCCCTTTTTGATGAACTTGATGCATGCTATGCTTGTGGCCATGTTGCCAATATGAATGATGCTTATGAAGATGGGATAGCTATAGTCCCTTATGTTAAACATCATGATTTTGATGAATATAATATGCATGTGCTTGCTGCTCCTACTTGCAGTTATTATGAGAGAGGAACTACATCTCCACCTGTCTATGTTTCCAATACGATAAAATTGCAAGAAACTGCTTATGCTATGTATTGGCCTTTACTTGGTGTGCATGAATTGTTATTTTATGACATGCCAATGCATAGGAAGAGAGTTAGACTTCGTCATTGCTTGATATATGTTAACTTGTGCTCACGACTAAATTTCAAATTATTGCTAATTAAAATTGGCTTTGATATACCTTGGGATCCGGGTGGATCCATTACTTGAGCACTTTATGCCTAGCTTAATGGCTTTAAAGAAAGCGCTGCCTGGGAGACAACCCAGAAGTTTTAGAGAGTCATTTATTTCTGTTGAGTGCTTTTATTTAGTTTAAAAACAAAAAAAAATATAGAGGGAAACTTAAAACTTTTTCAAAAAGAGAAGCGATTGAAAGGTGATGCATTGCGGAAGTGAGGGTCGACCTAGAACACTTGTGTTCATGCTCATGGAAACAATGTAGAATTTTTCATGGAATTTTCTCACAAAAATAATTATCCCCTTGTACAATTCCTTTGTGTTTTTAAAAATAATGTGCCGAGTAAAGCCTTTACGATTAGTTTGGGTGATAGTTGTTTGATCATGCTGAGAAAAGACAGAAAATTTCTGCTCACGAAATTAATTTTCTTTTTTGATTCTGGAAGAGATTTTGAGTTGATCCTTTTTGCTGCTGATTGATATGTAAATTTTTCAGACGTTCGGAATTTTTCAGATTTTTTGAGATATCAGAAGTATACGGAATATACAGATTGCTACAGACTCTTGTGTTTTGATAGATTCTGTTTTCTATGCATTGTTCTCTTATTTTGATGAATCTATGGGTAGTATCGGGGGGTATGAACCATGGTGAAGTTGGATTACAGTAGATATAATGTTAATATTAATTTAGAATGAGTTCACAACAGTACTAGAAGTGGTGATTTATTTTATTATACTTATGGATCTCACGAAGTTTTGTTGAGTTTTGTGTGATTGAAGTTTTCAAGTTTTGGGTGAGAGCACGATGGATGAAGGAATAAGGAGAGGCAAGAGCCTAAGCTTGGGGATGCCCGAGGCACCCCAAGATAATATTCAAGGAAGACTCAAGCGTCTAAGCTTGGGGATGCCCCGGAAGGCATCCCCTCTTTCGTCTAGAATCTATTGATAATTTTACTTGGAGCTATATTTTAATTCGTCACATGATATGTGCAAATGCTTGGAGCGTCTTTTATTTTTATTTTTCCTTTTTCTTTTATGCACCATGCTGGCATGAGATAGTCCTTGGTTGGCTTTATAGAATGCTTCTTATGCTTCACTTATATCTTTTGAAGTTTGGATAGCTTGTTTCCCTACACATAGAAAACTGCCATTTGTAGAATGCTCTTTTGCTTCACTTATATTTGTTAGAGCGTGGCATATATTTTGTAGAAATAATTAAACTCTCATGCTTCACTTATACCTATTTAGAGAGTTAATAGGAGATGGCCATTCACATGGTTAGTCATAAAATCCAACATAAAACTTGTAGATCACTGAATATGATATGTTTGATTCCTTGCAATAGTTTTGCGACATGAATATGTGATATTAGAGTCATGCTAGTGAGTAATTGTGTATTCGGGGAAATACTTGTGTTAAGGTTTGTGATTCCCGTAGCATGCACGTATGGTGAACCGTTACATGATGAAGTCGGAGCCTGATTTATTTATTGATTGTCATCCTTTGTGTGGAGGTCGGGATCGCGTGATGGTTAACTCCTACCAACCTTTCCCCTAGGAGCATGCGTGTAGTACGTTGTTTCGATGACTAATAGACTTTTGCAATAAGTATGTGAGTTCTTTATGACTAATGTTGAGTCCATGGATTATACGCACTCTCACCCTTCCACCATTGCTAGCCTCTCTAGTACCGCGCAACTTTCGTCGGTGCATTACACCCACCATATAGCCTCCCTCAAAACAGCCACCATACCTACCTATTATGGCATTTTCATAGCCATTCAGAGATATATTTCCATGCAACTACCACCGTTCCTTCTCATGACATGTGCCACCACTTCCATATTTCCATTGCATGATCGTAAGATAGCTAGCATGATGTTTCCATGGCTTGTCCGTTTTTTTGATGTCATTGCTATGCTAGATCATTGTCACGGTACACTACCGAAGGCATTTTATATAGAATCATCATTGCTCTAAGTATTGAGTTGTAAGTGTGATGATCATTATTAATAGAGAATTGTCCCATGTGAGTAAATAAAAGAGGCCAGCGAAGCCCATTTACAAAAAAGAGGCCAAAGATGCCCACAAAAAAAAGAGGCCAAAGAGCCCACAAAAAAAATGAGAGAAAAGAGAGAAGGGACAATTGCTACTATCCTCTTTCAACACTTGTGCTTCAAATAGCACTATGATCTTCATGACAGAGAGTCTCCTATGTTGTCACTTTCATATACTAGTGGGAAATTTTCATTATATAACTTCGCTTGTATATTCCAATGATGGGCTTCCTCAAAATTGCCCTTAGGTCTTCGTGAGCAAGCAAGTTGGGTGCACACCCACTAGTTTATTTTGTGACCTTTCATACACTTATAAGCTCTAGTGCATCTGTTGCGTGGCAATCCCTACTCACTCACATTGATATCTATTGATGGGCATCTCCATAGCCCGTTGATACGCCTAGTTGATGTGAGACTATCTCCTCCTTTTTTGTCTTCTCCACGACCACCATATTCTATTCCACCTATAGTGCTATGTCCATGGCTCACGCTCATGTATTGCGTGAAAGTTGAAAAGGTTTGAGAACACTAAAGTATGAAACAATTGCTTGGCTAAAACCGGGGTTGTGCATGATTTAAATACGTTGTGTGGGGAAGATGGAGCATAGTCAGACTATATGATTTTGTAGGGTAACTTTCTATGGCCATGATATTTTGAGAAGACATGATTCCTTTGTTAGTATGCTTGAAATATTATTGTCTTTATGTCAAATGATATACTATTGCTTCGAATCACTCGTGTTTTAGTTTTTATGCCATGATTAGATTATATGATCAAGATTATGCTAGGTAGCATTCCACATCAAAAATTATCTTTTTTATCATTTACCTACTCGAGGACGAGCAAGAATTAAGCTTGGGGATGCTGATACGTCTCCATCGTATCTATAATTTTTGATTGTTTCATGCCAATATTCTACAACTTTCATATACTTTTGGCAACTTTTTATACTATTTTTGGGACTAACATATTGATCCAGTGCCTAGTGCCAGTTCCTGTTTGTTGCATGTTTTTTGTTTCGCAGAATATCCATACCAAATGAAGTACAGACGTAATAAAAACTTACGGGGATTTCTTTGGAATATTTATGATTTTTGGGAAGAAGAATCAACGCGAGGCAATGCACGGAGTGCCCACAAGCCCTGTCGCCGCGGCCAGGGGGTGGGTCCGCGGAAGGCAGGCTTGTGGCCACCCCTTAAGGCAGTTGGAGCCCTTCTTTCGCTGCAAGAAATATAATATCCGGAAGAAAATCGTGTTAAAATTTCAGCCCAATCGGAGTTACGGATCTCCGGGAATTTAAGAAATGTTGAAACGCAGAATCTGGGAGCGCAGAAACAGGAGGACACACAAAGAGAGATCCAATCTCGGAGGGGCTCTCGTCCCTCCGCCGCCATGGAGACCATGGACCAGAGGGGAAACCCTTCCCCCATCTAGGGAGGAGGTCAAGGAAGAAGAAGAAGGAGGGGGCTCTCTCCCCCTCTCTCCCGGCGGCGCCGGAACGCCGCCTGGGACATCATCGTGTGACGGCGATCTACACCAACACCTCCGTCATCTTCACCAACATCTCCATCATCTTCCCCCATCTATATTCAGCGGTTCACTCTCCCGCAACCCGCTGTACCCTCTACTTGAACATGGTGCTTTATGCTACATATTATTATCCAATGATGTGTTGCTATCCTATGATGTCGGAGTAGATTATCATTGTCCTATCGGTGATTGATGAATCGCTATGATTGGTTTAATTTGCTTTTGGTTATGTTGCTGTCCTTTGGTGCCCATCATATGATTGCACGCGTGGATTACACCATAGGGTTAGTTGTATGTTGATAGGACTATGTATTGGCAGGCTAGAGTGACAGAAGCTTCAAACCTAGCATAGAAATTGATGCATATGGGATTGAAGGGGGGCCAATATATCTTATTGCTATGGTTGGGTTTTACCTTAATGAATGTTAGTAGTTGCGGATGCTTGCTAATAGTTCCAATCAAAAGTGCATAGAATTCCAAGTAAGGGATGACATGCTAGCAGAGGCCTCTCCCACATGATACTTGCTATCGATCTAGTAACGTAGTCAATTGCTTAGGGACAATTCCGCAACTCCTACCAACACTTTTCCACACTCGTTAGACACTCGTAGTTGTTTCTTTATCTAACCAGCCCCTAGTTTTATTTACGTGTTCTTTACTTTCTTGCAAGCCTATCCTATCACTCCTTCAAAGTACTTCTAGTTTCATACTTGTTCTAGGTAAAGCGAACATAAAGTGTGCGTAGAGTTGTATCGGTGGTCGATAGAACTTGAGGGAATATTTGTCCTACCTTTAGCTCCTCATTGTGTTCGACACTCTTACTTATCAAGAAAGGCTACAATTGATCCCCTATACTTGTGGGTTATCTACAAGCAAGAATATGATAAAAGCAATCTGAATACTGCGAATATATTTGGCGTATTGATAAGGGTGGGGATCCGAAACTGGTCATGGTCTCGTCGTTGGACACAAACGAAATACACGAAGTTGCAATGGCTAACTTTTAACTAAAAACATCCCAAGCAAAAAGCTACGAGGTTGATTTACTTATATAGGGGCAAGGGGTGGCGGCCAAGGAGGTGGGAGGACGTCCCAAGACAGCCTAAAACGAACCCTAGGTCGTATAAGGCCCATGGGCCCAAGTGGAGGTGATGCAACACCTTTGGAGTTATAGTTTGACTCAGATTCTGATGCAACCTCAAATTATTTCATCATTATCTCCACGCTCTAGATGAATTTTAGGGTGATTCCAATTGTTCTCGAACGTAGATAAAATCTACTTTCAAACAAAAAAAGAATTACCCTATTCAGAGTCCTTATGAAAATGTTGTTGGCGTTTTGAGACATGTGTGTCTGTGTAGTCCGAATCAGAGTCCAGAACGTGAGAGATTTGGACTTTATCTTCTATTGGGCTAAAAGTGACGTGAGAGAACTTCTTGAACAACACATAATCATTTGCCTTGTTGTGATAGGACTTCTTGAATAACACCTAATCATTTCCTCTTACTTTATCTTCACACGTGGTTTGTGCAAGCGTTCGACAATTCTGCATTTAGGCATGGAGTAAAAATAGGTGAAGTATTTTTGTTCCGGATAACATAAATAAATTACTGCATAATTTTTATAAGAAATCACCTCACAAATACGCAAATATGAAATATTTTTGTTTGTATCCAAGGTAGCCATGTCCTCATCACATCCTGTGTCCGCGCCGACGCAAATCAAGCTCAAAAATGGGTCGAGAATGGGTCGGCACGCAGACGAAAAGCGGGTACGTGTCCGTCTGGGTCAGTGCGTTGGGGCGACTTTTCTGGCCGTTGTGACCCAAACGGACACGCGCAGACAAAATGGGTCGGTGATACGTCTCCAACGTATCTATAATTTTTGATTGTTATATGCTATTATATTATCTATTTTGGATGTTTTATATGCATTAATAATATGCTATTTTATATTATTTTTGAGACTAACCTATTAATCTAGAGCCTAGTGCCAGTTTCTGTTTTTTCCATGTTTTTGAGTATTGCGGATAAGGAATATTAAACGGAGTCCAAACAAAATAAAATCTCCGGAATGATTTTTCTTGGACCAGAAGAAACCTGCCAGCTTGGAGAAGTGGGCATGACACCTGCCAGGAGACGACAAGCGTGCAGGGCGCGCCCGCCTGGCTTGTGGGCCCCATGCAGGTCTCCTAACCCTAATCTTCGTCCTATAAATTCCCAAATATTCCCCCATTACCAAAAATAGACCACAAAATACTTTTCCGCCGCCGAGAGCCTATGTTCCCGTGAGATCCAATCTGGGAGCCTTTTCCGGTAATCTGCCAGAGAGGGAACTGATCACAAAGGGCATCTACATCAACTCCATTGCCCCTCCGATGATGCGTGAGTAGTTCACCACAGACCTACGTGTCCATAGCTAGTAGCTAGATGGCTTCTTCTCTCTCTTTGTTCTTCAATACCATGTTCTTCATGATCTTCATGGAGATGTATCCGATATAATACTCTTTTACGGTGTGTATGTCGAGATCCGATGAATTGTGGGTTTATGTTCAGATTATCTATGAATATCTTAGAAAGTCTCTTCGAGATATTGGTTTGGTTTGGCCAACTAGATTGGTAATTCTTGCACTGGGAGAAGTGCTTAGTTTTGGGTTCAATCTTGCGGTGTCCTCACCCAGTGACAAAGTAGGGGTAGCGAGGCACGTATTGCATTGTTGCCATTGAGGATAAAAAGATGGGGTTTTCATCATATTGCTTGAGTTTATCCCTCTACATCATGTCATCTTTCTTAATGCGTTACTCTGTTCTTCATGAACTTAATAATCTAGATGCAAGGAGGAGTCGGTCGACGTGTGGAGTAATAGTAGTAGATGCATAATCGTTTCGGTCTACTTGACACAGACGTGATGCCTATACGCATAATCATTTCCTTGGATATCTTCATAATTATTCGCTTTTCTATCAATTAATCGACAGTAATTTGTTCACCAACCGTATTATTTTCCTTTATGAGAGAATCCTGTAGTGAAACCTATGGCCACGGGGTCTATTTTCCATATTATACTTTCAGATCTATTAACCAAAAATACCAAAAATATATTGCTGCTATTTATTTACTTTTGTTTTACTTTTAGTTCTAGCAATTTTTTATATCTATCTCTATCAGATCTCATCCTTGCAAATAAATGTGAAGGGATTGACAACCCCTTTTTAGTGTTGGGTGCAAGTGTTCGATTGTTTGTGTAGAGAACCAAGGAAGAGTCCACCAGGGGAGGCCACAAGCCCCCTAGGCACGGCCAGGGGGGCCCGTACCTAGCAGGCTTGTGGCTCCCGAGTGGTTCGTCTGCCCTACCTCTTCCGCCTATAAATTCCCGAAAAATCCAAAACTGCACGATAGATCCACGAAAATACTTCTCCGTCGCCGCAAGCTTCTGTCTCCGCAAGATCCCATCGGGGGCATGTTTTGGTGCCCTGCCGGAGGGGGATTCAGATACGGAGGGCTTCTTCATCGACACCATGACCTCTCCGATGATGCGTGAGTGGTTCACCACAGACCTTCGGGTCCATAGCTAGTAGCTAGATGGATTCTTCTCTATCTTGGATCTTCAATATAAAGTTCTCCATGATCTTCATGGAGATCTATCCGATGTAACCTTCTTTTGCGGTGTGTTTGTCGAGATCCGATGAATTGTGGATTTATGATCAGATTATCTATGAATCTTATTTGAGTTTCTTCTGATCTCTTATATGCATGATTTCATATCCTTGTAATTCTCTTCGAGTTGTGGGTTTTGTTTGGCCAACTTGATCTATGATTCTTGCAATGGGAGAAGTGCTTGGTTTTGGGTTCATACCTCTCCCAGTGACAGAAGGGGCAGCGAGGCACGCATTATGTTGTTGCCATCAAGGGTAAAAAGATGGGGTTTACATCATTGGTTTGAGTTTATCCCTCTACATCATGTCATCTTGCTTAAGGCGTTACTGTGTTCGTCATGAACTCAATACACTAGATGCATGCTGAATAGCGGTCGATGTGTGGAGTAATAGTAGTAGATGCAGAAAGTATCGGTCTACTTGTCTCGGACGTGATGCCTATATGTATGATCATTGCCTTAGATATCATCATGACTTTGCGCGGTTCTATCAATTGCTCGACGGTAATTTGTTCATCCACCATAATATTTGCTATTTTGAGAGAAGCCTCTAGTGAACACTATGGCCCTCGGGTCTACTTCACATCATATTTTCTGCCTTACACTTTTACTTCATTGCACTTTCCGCCTTCAGATCTCACTTTGCAATCAATCTTGAAGGGATTGACAACCCCTTTATAGCGTTGGGTGCAAGCTCATTTGTGTTTGCGCAGGTACTCTGGACACTTGGCTTGATTCTCCTACTGGATTGATACCTTGGTTCTCAAACTGAGGGAAATAGTTACTGCTCCTGTGCTGCATCACCCTTTCCTCTTGAAGGGAAAACCAACGCAAGCTCAAGAGGTAGCAGTGTCTACAACTTGCAAGATAGGATCAAGAACACATACATATTCATGAAAACATAATAGGTTCAGATCTAAAATCATGGTACTCGGGCCCTAGTGACAAGCATTAAGCATAGCAAAGTTATAGCAACATCAATGTCATAACTTAATGGATACTAGGTATCAAACCCTAACAAACCTAACTCGATTACATGATAGATCTCATCCGACCCATCACCGTACAGCAAGCCTACGATGGAGTTACTCACGAATGACGGAGAGCATCATGAAATTGGTGATGAAGGATGGTTGGTGATGACGACGGTGTCGATTTCCCCTCTCCAGAGCCCAAATCAGACTCGAGATCTTCCCTCCCGAGGAAGAACAGGAGGTGGCGGCGACTCTGTATCGTAAAATGCGATGAACTCTTCTCTCTAATTTTTTCTCCCTGGATAGGAATATATAGGAGTGGAAACAAGGTCGAAGGAGCCACAGGGCCCCCAGAAGCCAGGGGGCGCGCCTTTGGGGGGGGGGGGGGCGCCCTGCAGGCTTGTGGCCAGGTGGTGGCCCGTGTGTGTTGATTCTTTCACCAATATTTTTTATTATTTCCAAAAATTATCTCTGTAAATTTTCAGGTCAATCCGAGAACTTTTATTTCTCCACAAAAATAACACCAAGGCAATTTTGCTAAAAACAACGTTAGTCCCGGTTAGTTCCATTCAAATCATGCAAATTATAGTCCAAAATAAGGGCAAAAGAGTTTGGAAAAGTACATACGCTGGAGATGTATTAAATCCCCCAAGCTTAAATCTTTGCTTATCCTGAAGCAATTCAGTTGATAAACTGAAAGTGATAAAGAAAAACTTTTACAAACTCTGTTTGATCTTCTTGTTGTAAATATGTATAATTGATGTTCAAGTCTTCAGCTCACATTATAGACTAACCACATTCACAATAATATATAGTTATCATATTTACTTATATCAATGGCGTAATCAAGTAGCGGGCAATAATAATAAGTCTTAGATGACAAAATTTGATCAAAACAATCATAATACAATATGATAAACTGGTATCTCGCTAGCCCTTTCTAAGACCGCAGAACATAAATGCAGAGTACCTCCGAAGAACAAGGACTGACTAGACATTGTAATTCATAGTAAAAGAGATCTAGTCATACTCATACTCAATATCAATTAATAACAAAGCATACAAATGATGGAGGTCCTCTCTAACTGGTGCCTTTTTATAAGAAGAGGATGACTCAACATTAAAGTAAAATAGATAGGCCCTTCGCAGAGGAAAGCATTGATTTACAGAGGTGCGAGAGCTCGAGCTTTTAAAAGAGGGATGAATCAAGATTTTGGGCGATATGCTTTCATTTTCAACATAACAACTAAGAGATCTCAATATCTTCGATGCTAGATACATTATAGGCAGTTCCCAAAAACAATAGTAAAGTTTTTACCCCCCCCCTTCACCAATCGACTACACTCCACGGCGGGCCAAATCCATGGGTACCGTCCATACAAACAACAATCCCGGGGGAGTTTTGTTTTATTATACATTGATTTGACTTTTGAGCATGGAACTGGGCATCCCGATTACCAACAACTTTCTTGTGAATGCTAGTGAATCAACACATATCTTGAGAATAACCCACCTAGCATGGAAGATATTGACAATCCGTGGTCACTACATGAGCGATTCGGGCATACAAGTGGTAACATGGGTGGCATAAATTCCACCAAAGAAATCTCCGTCCTGAGCATTTTTATGTAGCCTCCTAGCAATAATAGCTCCTAAGTTATATCGTCTATCACCCATGACCGCACTCTTAAGAATACTAAGGTCACATACGCAAAGGTGGTTTTGCCCATGTTTACCGTTAATACATCTACATATGAAGAGAGCAACATAATGTATGGCAGGAAAGTGAATGCTCCCCAAGGTAGCTTGTTTAATATTTCTAGTTTCTCCCACGGTGATGCTAGCAAGAAAATTATTATATTCGGCTTTGTGAGGGTCACTATGGCTACCCCATTCTGGAATTTTGCAAGCATGGTCAAAATCTTCTAGGTCCATAGTATAAGATTCATCATAAAGATTAAATAGAATGGAATGCGTATTACACCTGGATGAAAATTCAAACCTCCGCACGAAGGAATCGGTGAGTTGATAATATTTCTTGCATTGGTCTGAAACAAAATCTTCAAGGCCAGCATTACGTACGTACGCATAAAATTATTCCATGAATCCGGCCTGGACCATGAATGATTCCGACGGCCATTCACAAGGCCACACTTGAGCTTCCCTTGGTGTTCAAGGTCGGGCTCGTGTATCGTGAGTCTCGGGGTCTTCTTGCTCGAGGAACCACCTTGGTACATTTTCCTTAACATTTTTCTTTCTCTGAAAAATAAATCTAAATTTTTTAGTGACTCCAAATAAGGGTGAACAAAGCTCAATCAAAACTTGTAGCAACTACTCCCACAAGTTCCTAGAAGCTATATCATGCATCAAAACTACTTGGGACCCTACAAATTTGACATGCAATCTCAAGAACAAGGTCACCACAGCAACAAAAATTTGCAACATATAAAACACTAGAACAAAAACTAATTGGACCATTGAAGGAGTTGCATACCGATGGTCAATCCCCTAAAATAGTTTTGCAAATGGGGCTTTGAACAAGGAGATCGAAAATGGAAGCAAGATGAGCTAAAACACGGGTTTGAGTAATGGTAGGAATTTTTTTGGAGGAAGAAGGAGTGGATGGGTACTGGAATAAGTGAAGGGGCCCCACGTGGGACCCACAAGCCAGGGGGGGTGCCCAGGGCGGTTGATGCGTGTGACGCCCCGGTAAATTAAGCTACAATAACCACACACTAATTCGTCCACGTCATCAAATTTATCTAAAATAAATTATCGCTTAATAAAAATCAAATCAATTATCATATTTAAATTAAAGTCAATGGATGAAAGTTTTCGAATGCACAAATAATAAAAGAATAAAATAATAATAAGAAGAAAGTATTTAAATAAAATAATAAATGAAGAACAATAGGTAAAAAGATTAAAAAAGGGAAACCCCCTGGCCAACTCGGCCAAGTGGCCCCGCTGGCCATCTCCCCACCGGCCCAACAAGGGGGGGGGGGGCGAACCCTAACCAGGCGCTTCACTCCTCCCGTTTCCGTGCCCCCGCCGCCAGGAGACGAGGGGCTCCCTCGTTGCTGCCCCCACCTACCCACGACGCCCACCTACCCTCCCACGAGCCTACCACCTACCGCTCGCTCGCTCCCTCCCTCTCGCACGAGACCCGTGCCTCCCCTCGCTCCACCCACGCACTCCCTCCCCACCTACTCCTCTCGGCTGCCTCCCCACGTCCAGATCGGGACCGATCCCCTGCCTCCTCCCACCAAGGCTACCTCCCACCTCGTCCCTCCTCCCTAGATCTCGCTAGCGCCTCACCTCCCCTCGTCGGCTCACCCCCGAGCCCCTACGCTCGCCACCTTAGAGCGCTCACCCATCGACCGGCGCCACTCCAGCCCCTCGCCGGCACCTCCTTGTGGAGCCCCCTGCGCCCGAGCGCCCTCGCCCCAAGCGCCGGCCCTCCCCTCCCGTCGGCCCCCGCCGTCCCGTCGTCGACCTCGCCCCGGCCCCTCGGCCGGTCCTCCTCACATCGCCACCAAGCCCCTTCGCTGGCCGACCCGACCACCGTCGCCGCCGCGCCTTACCGGCGCCTCCTCCTCTCTCCCCTCGCTGTGGCGCGCCGCCCCGGGGCCGCACCGGAGTCGCCCCACCGCACCTCCGGTCCCGCATCGCCTCGCACCATCTGCACCGACCGGCACCAGATCCATCTCGGCTCTCCATCAACGACCGACGACCCACACCGAGCCTCGGCATCCCCGGCAATGCCGGTGAGCCTCTGGGCTCCGACCTCCTCCCGTTTCGCCCCTCCGGCTGCGTGTGCATACTCCTACATGCAGGGAGAACGCCCATGATGTTTTGGAAAAATTGTATGCAGGTGTAGATGTGTTTATGCACATATATATGTATGTGAAAATGCATGTGTATAAAAGCATATGAAAATACGTATGCATGTATAAAAGATTTGTATGTATGTATGTATGTATGCATACGTGTATGTGTGTGAGATGTGTTTGTGTGTGTGTATGGCCGGTGGGGGCCCAGGAACCGCCCACTAAACTGTTAAAGAAAAATGGAAACAAAAACATTTAAACAAATATATTTAGTAAATATTTTAATTAATTAATTGAATTTACTAGTTAATATATGATTATGAGTAATTAGTATAATTAAGTAAATCTGTTGGTTAGGATAATTAAATTATCCAATTAGAGTATGACACGTGGGTCCCCCACTAAATTAATTAGATTAATTAATATTTAACCTTAATTAAAAAATGAGTCTATGACGCACGGGACCCACTGGTTAGTTGACGAGTCAAGTCCTGATGTCAGCATGACATCATGCTAATGTCATAATTGCATTTAATTAATTTAATTAAATCTGTTTTTAATTCCTAATTATTGAATAAAACTTTAGAAATTAATATAAAATAATCCGTGAGTCACATCAAAATACTTTCAACATGAAAGTTGATCAGCAGAACGAGACGAATCTGGATACATGGTCCATTCATGTGTCACGCGTACCTAGCATAGCAAACATGGAACATTTCCATCGTTTCCAGTCTGACCGGTAGTAGCCAGAGACCCGGAAAATATCGTGTGATATTCTTCTTACCCGTCTATGATGGATGTTGCTGCGTTAGCTCATGCCTAGCCTGCATATTGCCATGTCATGCATCGTGTTGCATCGTTGCTATTATTTATGGTTTCTTCCCCCTCTTCTTACCGGTAGACCCCGAGACTGACGCTACTGCCGGGTACATCTACGACCCTGCCGACCAGCCTTTTGCCGTAGAGCAGCAAGGCAAGCAAACCCCCCTTGATCATTCCTATATCGCCTATGTCTTTCTTCCTACTACTTGCATTAGAATTTTGCTACTGTTGTAGTTAGCTCCTATATCTGATGCATAACCTATTTTTGATGAACTGCTACTTTCAGTACTGCACCTTTAATCTGCTTAGTATAGGTAGAGTTGTCATCCCTTCTGACCCCGTAGTCCAGTTGCTCCACTTTGCTTTCAAATCTCGATCCCTGATCGACGAGCCAGACCCGACACATCACATACACCCCCTTAGTTGTACGATGCTACAGGGATACTATCGGGTACCGAGGGTGACACCTCGCTAAGTACTCCTGATGATATCTCTGTAGTACAACTAGTCAGTCGTGGTTATCAAGGGTGATTCCTCCTTCACCATTCCCGACGATGCCTCTGTCGTGCAACCCCTCAAGTGTGGGAACCCCGAGGGTGATTCCTCTAAGCCCACGTTGAAGGATACATCGTTCGAAATCCAACGAGGGTGATACCTTGGATTCCTCCCGATGATACAACCACACAGTTACTCGACCATGTTACTGGGATCATTGGTGATTAGTTGATAGACGGGTGGATTCCCGCGAGATTGTGTCGATGGCCCAATTAAAATGTCAATGGATTTGGGTATTTGATCTAGGTTGGTCGGAAGGCCTTATTACGCACTAAGCGTCTGCGTGGGAAGAATTATGGGTGCTCGACGTTGCGGTATCAACCGAAGCTCTTCAGACGTCAGCGATGTAGCGGCGCGTGCCCGAGTTGTCCCGAGAAGAATCACTCTTTTATTAGGGGTGCTAGGACTGATGTTGGCCGCCCTCGCATATTGCAGGAGCACGGAGGGGAAGTGGGCCCATGAACCCTCTGTGCCTAGGAGTTAGACCGGCAGGCTGGCCTCTCTGCTGAGCTTAGGTGGGGCTGCGACGTGTCGATATTCCGAGGCCAGGCAGGACCCAGAAAAGTGTGTCCGGCCAGAGTGTTATCGAGCGCATCGGGGAATATGTTGTGCACCCCTGCAGGGAAGAACTTATCTATTCGAATAGCCGTGTCCACGGTTACAGGATGACTTGGAGTTGTGCCCTGATCTTATACAACTACAATTGTTACTTAACTGGAATTAGTTGCCTCGGGATTGCTTCCTCACAGGGAGTCGAGGGAGGATCTCTAGGCGTGACCTCACTTTAAATTTGCTGCAACAATATGACTATTAATTGTGTTACACCTGTTCTACTCTCGTCTATTGCTGCAAGACCCTGAAGATGCTAGTCTTCGATAAGACTAGGCCTTCTCTCTCTATTCTTGCATTGCTGCAGTCAGTCCACATATAAACCTTTTCTTTGATACAGATGCATACTTAGCATAGTTCTGATGTAAGTCTTGCGAGTACTTTGGATGAGTACTCACCTTTGCTTTGCTCCCCCTTTGTCCCTTTGATCCATTGCTGTGACCAGATGATGGAGCCCAGGAGATGGAGTTTCCTGTCGACGTCTGCCACCCCGTTGGTGTTTTCTTCGTGGAGGTCGCTGAAGACCAGGAGTAGTTAGGAGGTTCCCAGTTAGGAGGCCTCGCCTCGTTCGATCGTTGTATCTTTTGTGCTAGCCTTCTCTAAGGCACCCCATGTTTTATGTATGTACTCAGATATTGTTGCTTCCGCTGACTCGTGTGTTTATCGAGCTTCTGTATTCTAGCCCTCGAGGCCCCTGGCTTGTAATATGAAGCTTGTATTATTTTATTTGTGTCTAGAGTTGTGTTGTGATATCTTCCCGTGAGTCCTTGGGTTTGATCGTACGCATTTGCATGTATGATTAGCGTATGATTAAATTGAGGGCGTCACAAGTTGGTATCAGAGCCGACTGCCTGTAGGTAGCCCCCTTTCCAACTCCTTGGCCTAAGTTGAGTCTAGTGTTTGAAAAAGTTTACTAACACTGATGCTGTGGCTTACGGGCCCACATCTCAATCGGGTGCTATTAGTATCTTTTACTCCTTTCCTATACTCTGGGCTCTACCCTCTCTTCTCTTTCTGGATAAAGATTTTGCTAACTCTAACATTAGGTTCTCATAAATACTTCCTTCCGGAGATCCCCGTATTCAGATGATGGCTTTATCCGTCAGAAGACTCCGAAGTTACTCTCCGGTGTTCTTTCGAGAGTTGATGATCATCGCTTCTGCAGTTTCCCTTCCTCTGTCAACCCCCTATGGATGACGACATACAAATGCCGTCCATACTTTCTTTTCCAATTGCTCTTGTTTTATGAGATACAATGAATTATCTTATCGGGGATCCGTCCGTCATCAGTTGTCATAGCTTTCGAAAGTTCTTCGAATTACTATTCGATCTTTCGGAATCCCTATTAACCTATTGCTTTTGACCTTTCTCACCTGCTTGTGCTATGGTTAAATCCATATATCTAGCAACATTCATTAAAATTCTTTGTGATTTTCGTGTGATCTTATTGATTCTACCTTTGGCTGAATGCACACAATCATCTGTTGATACCAATAAATTATCTTTTCGGTTTAGACGTCCTTTCAAACAGAGCTGGTTCTCGACAAATCAACTTTGGTTGGTTGTCAATCCAAGACCATTCAACATACTTGTATTTGATTGGAGCATCTGATTATGATACACCAACCCGGAGATTCTAATTCCTTTGGTAATGAAGTATCGATATTTTCCAGATGTTCTATAATCCGATGCTTTGCGTGTTACCCCCTCTGGTTGAGTACCAATACTCACATCAGATCTTTCCTGGACTGCAAGACTCCTTCTGGGTTATTATCCGACGGCATCCTTTCCTTTCAAAAATTCTTGTGATATTGTTCCCTTGATACATAATGCCATTGGTAAATTGTGTCTTTGAAAGTGCGTTATATCGACTAGAGGGGGGTGAATAGGAGATTTTTAGAATTTCATCACTGAGGAAATTCCTTTTGAGGAAATTCCTCACTGATGACAAACTTACAGCGGAAACAGTAAAGGATCAGAAGTGCAAAGTTTCACAACAGCAGTTTTTCAGTGTGAGGAATGTGAAAACAGATTGCACAGTGAGCAGGCACGCAGAAATCAGATGAGGATTAACTAGCGTGAAGAATTTGGGGATGAGGAATTTCAAAGAAAGTCTTCAGCAAATTCTTCAAACAGTCACAGTGAAAGTCATCAACACATAATCTGAGGAAAGTAAGGAGTTGAGGAATTAGAACCCGTTTCACAGCGAAGACAGTAGTTGATGACCCAGTTCCAACAGCTGTGACAGTTGCACATCTGGTTTGGAGCGGCTTGGTATTGAAACCAAAGGACACACAGTCCCGGGACACACAGTCCCTACCGTATTCTCCTTGGGCTAAGAACACATAGTCCTCGCCCAACACTCGTGGTAAGTCTTCAGGGCAGACTTCCAAAACCTCACAAACTTGGTCACCCGGCGATCCACAATTGACTGCTTGATTGCTCTAGACCATGACGCCTAACCGTCTGGAGGATGCACAGTCCTCAAAGGTAAAAGCCTTGAGTCCCAAACAGGAACAACTTCTTCAGTGATGCTCAATCACTTGGTTCTAGGTTTGTGGTTTGGTGTTTGGGGTATTTCCTCACTGATGAATTGCTCTCGAAGACTCTAAGGAATTGGGTTGCTCTTAATACAAGTGTCAGTTTCTAACGGAGCAGCCAACCAGCTAATGGTTGTGGGGGGCGGCTATTTATAGCCTGGGAGCATCCCGACATGATTTGACACTAATGCCCTTAAATAATATGACCGTTGGTGTGGATAAGACCAATGATGTGGCGTGGTTATCGAAACGGTCGGAACCCTCAACTGTGAGAGTCCTCATGTCATTCGTATTCCTCTCTTGAGGCTTTTGGTAGGATTAGGCTTGGGTTGAGCATCATGAGGAAATTCATTCCAAAGTGTAACTTCGACCCCCTTTAACAGTACGGTGTTCCTATTACTCAAGTGCGAAGAAAATAAAACAGAAAGAGTAAATCTTCATGCTTCAAAGTCTTCAGAATGATTTTCTTCAGGACACACCGAATTCCTCAATTTCAATATCTTCATGAGGAATATCAATTTCATCACAGATTCTTCGCGATTCAATTCTTCAGCTTCAGACCAATTTCTTCAACCGAAGATATACATTTTTAGGGGTCGATATTCATCAAATGTTTCAAACTCCTCAGTGACTTATAGATCCTGTGTACACTCAAGAACACATTAGATACTTAACCTATAAGTCTTCGAACCACCAAAATCACTAAGGGGCACTAGATGCACTTACAATCTCCCCCTTTTTGGTGGTTGATGACCATTAGGTTAAGTCTTCAACAGGGATAAAAATATGAAGTGTAAATACTCATTTGAGGAATTTGAAATCAAGATTCAGAGAGACTCCCCCTGAAGATGTGCATATCTTGAGGATTTTGCTTTTCACAGCAAATGCACATTGATGATTTTTATCATGGAGATCTCCCCCTGAGTCTTGTAAATCATGCATACATGTAACATATAGTATGAAGAAAATGAAGATGCATGATGAAAAATGGTATCTGATGAATTCCAGCATGCGTGCATTAAAAACTTGAGGAATAAGCATGCGAAGAAAAACGTTCAAAAGCGTGAGAGTACCATCGGGCTTAAGTTACAACTCATTACATAAAAACTTCAGAAGAGCCAAGAGTTTGTAACTTAAATATAGTTCATAAGCCCCAAAATATCCCGCTTGAAGACTAAATCTCAAGTTTCTCCCCCTTTGTCATCAAGTGACAAAAAGGGACAAACTGAGGACTAACGCCCGTGAAGACTTCACTTCTAGGCGGTTGATGAAGATGCGTGGTTCTTCTTGGGAGTAGTCTTCTTCCTTGGACCGGTGGTAGTGTCGTGTTATTCTTCATCAGATTCAGCAGTGCGGAATGAAGAAAAGGAACTGTCTTCAAGGTCTGGAACTGGAATTGGCCTGAACTTCTTCTTGGGAGGCCACGACCAGTCAAAGTCTCGCTCAAAGTCCAATTCTTCAAGTTCTGTCTGAGTCTTCACATGAGCAAGTGTAGCCCAAGTGCGATCAAAAACCTCATGCAGATAGTGATGGTTAAGCTTCACAGAGTTCTGTGTTTCAGTGAGGGTTTTTACAATGGCGCCGAACTGGCATTTGATCCACTTGTGATTGCGATCCACCTTCTGGTGAAGACTGAGGAGAAGCTCTCTTGTATTCATCACGCGAGGAGCAACAGGGCTTGGCGGGTGAGTCTCAGTATCATCCCATGAAGAATAAGCTTCCGGCTCTCTGAACTGGCCATCAAGGGGACTACGGCCTTCATCAATCACTGACTTGCCTTTTCCTTCAACTGTCTCGAAAGTTTTCTTGTTGACCCTGATAGGAGGCATATAACCAACATGGTTGTTGAAATCAGCGTGAAAGTTGATGCCTGTCCTTGTCCTGATGAATCTCATGATCCATGGGGCATATATCTTGTGATCAAATGGACACATAGCATTGTCGGCCAAAGTCCTCAAGAAGAAATCATGTATGTTGATAGGAATACCATGGATGATGTTGAAGAGGGTATTCTTCATGATGCCTACGACATCTTCTTCATCATCATGACCTTTGATCGGCACAAGCACACTGCAGAGGATTCTGTAAACAGACCTTGGTGTATATTTGAGCTCGTGGACGAGGAAGATTTTTCTTGGTGGTTGCCCTTTAGCCAAAGGCTTCATGACGACTTCCATCATCCCGTTGGGCAGCTCAAGCTCACCATAAAGCTTCACAGCCTCCTCTGAGGGAATTAATACCAGCAGTTCATGCAGTAGCTCAGTAGCAGGAGCCTTGTAGTGAGTGTTTTGCGTCATCCAGTCAGACACCCAGGTGTTAATGTCTTCAGGATCGCCAGATATGTGAAGAGTGGCATAAAACTGAAGAATGAGCTCACCGTTCCAATCAGAGATGTCTGAGCACATTGGTAGCAGTCCAGCTTCATGAAGGACATTGAGGACTGGAGCCAGGCATGGTATTGCTTCAAGTTCAACATGACGAATATGCCTGTGCTGGAATATCTTATTTCTTCCACACAACACAGAGGCATAGTAATTCAGCTGTGTCCTCGTCCAAAACTTCAGATGCCTGATTTTAGGCTTATCATAGGGATTTTCTCCAATGAAGTACATGCGTTCTTCAAAGAAGTTGTCCTTTTCATCAGCTTGAGGATTTTTCTCAGGACTTTGAATTTCATCAGCTTGAGGAATTTCACTTTGCTCTTACTCAGCATGCTTGGTGACAGAGGCAGTTTCATCAGCTGGTGCAGCTGATCCTTGTGCAGTGTCTTCCCGAGGAATGGAGGGCCGAGGACTGTCGTCAATATGAATTTCTTCGTTAGTATGTTCCTCAGATGCAGCATCCTTCATTTCCTCATCTCTCCCTTTCTCCTGGTCTTCAAAGGTGACCATTTCATAAGATGGAGCGATGTTGAGGGGCACACGGTCCAGTGGAGCATTTTCTTCAAGTGCTTTGAGGCGCTTGGCCTCAGTGTTTTCTTCTGCTGAGGAGGCCTTTCTCTTTTTGGCTTCCTTCTCAGCAGTCCTGGTCTTCTTCACGTCTGATGCAGACGGAGTCATCTTCTTCACCTTTGAAGCTTTTGGTGAAGGGGTTCTCTCGACAGATTCATCAGCTGGCTTTGAGGAACCAGCCGGAACAGAGTCATCAGCTTGCTTTGAAGCAGCAGCTGGATCAGGGGCAGTCTCACCAGGTGTAGCAGATTCATCAGCTGGATTTTCCGTGGTGATTTCTTCAATAGCCAGTACATCCACACGGCTTTCTTGGGGTATTTCCTCAGCTTGAGGAGTTTCATCAGCTTGAGGAGATTCATCAGCTGGCTCTTCAATCAGAGGCTGAGGAGTTGGTACTGGAGGGGCAGCCTTCTTGTTGTAGTCGTCAACAGCTTTACTGGCAAATTTTATGAAACTGCTCTTGAGAATGTGACGATCAGATAGCTTGGAGTATTTACCAGTCAAAGTCTTCAACTCAGCATGTGTTGACACCAGTGCATCAGGCGTCAAGTTGAGGAGATTCTGCTTGAGGAATTTCTCCTTTTTGAGCTTAGCAACCTTGGCCTGCTTGGCTTGCTGCTCCTTCCACTTGGTCTCGTTGATGAATGTGGCCACCATGTGGCTGATGCCAGGGGGAAGTTTCAAATCATCAAGCCGAGTGTTGGGGTACTCATGCCAGATGTTTATGTAGTCTAGGAGGACCTTGGGGTCCATGGCCAGAGGAATGGCGCTACCCGAAGCTTGAGCTACCCTCTCCTGCTTGTTTCTGATTATAGCTTGCAGGGTTTCATCATCATATTCATCACTACCCTCTGATGCAGACGGGACTGTGATGATTTTGCTGGGGCTTGGTTGTGTTCCTCTTTCAGCAGACACCTGAGTCTTCAAAGGAGGTGGTGAAGACTTTGTGTCCGAGCTGGTTGCAGCTGGGAGTGAGGAGCTGGAGGTAGTGGGCAGTGGCTTCATGACCGGCTTCAGTTCTGGTTTCTCTTGAGGCTTTGGTGGTGGTGCTGAGGATTTTGGCGCCGAGGATTTTGGCGCTGAGGGTTTTGTAACTAATGCCTGAGCTGGTTTCTCTTGAGGCTTTGGAGCCCTTGGTTTTGACGCACAGACTTTGGTTGAGGAATTGCTGAACCAGAGGTCTCAGCGGCAGAGGAAGTAGCTGCAGTTGAAGCAGCAGCTGAGGATTCATTGAATTTCCTCACCGCAGCATCTGCCTGCTTCTTAAGCTTGGCCAAGTGCTTGTCCTTTTCATCAGGATAGTCATCAAGGCTCTTGAGGCTTGAGGGATGTGCTACTTGATGAGCCTCAAGTGGAGCCCGTTTGCCAGGAGGCTTCAGAGCGAATTTCTTCGCATACTTGGCAGTGACAAATTTGTATTCCTTCCATTCCTTAGCCCATCGGCGTTCTATCTTCTGAAGCCGAATCTTTCTCTTCGCCATTGTTTCATTTTCATCAGGTGTGCAATAGTCCAAGTAAATATCCTCAGGGATATCCAAAGCTATATTCTGCTCAAGTTTCTTGCCTCCCTTCTGTTTTCTGTCATCCTCCATTTTCTTCAGCTGAGGATTTTGCTGATGAGATTGAACTCTTGAGGATTCTGATGAGACTTGAAGATTTTCTTCAAGAAACGATCCAAATGAGTTAATGTGATGAGAACCGAGAGATTCATCAGCTGACATGTGTGTACCTGTGAACAGAGTATAGTTGCGAGGAATTTGGAGAGGTCATATGCGTTCTCAGATTTGAAGAAAATGAAAAAGTTTGACAGTTGAGGAATTTAACCAGTGGTTGAGGAATTTGCCTAAGCATATTGTTCTTGGGTTCCAGAGTTGTACAGATCCGAAAATTCGCACAATTGAGGAATCTCATGAAAATCTTAGATGCTTAGTGAAGTTCATGAACAGTGTGGTGATAGGCAGTGTTTGAGGAATCAGATGCATATGGATTCTTGAGGAAAAACAGATTTCACATCTTAGATGTAAAATAGTAGATCTAACTTGCTGTAAAAATAGGGTTTTTATTTACCCTAGATGGCGCGCACGAAGAACAGAGAAGTGTTGCAGAGAGAAGCTCTTCGGTGCGTGTCCAATTCGCCCTAACTCGGCAGCAGAGGACGTCTACGGCGGCGGCGAACTAAGATGGTCCGACTCCGGCGTGGTTCCGGCGATGGAGAAGTCGAGGCAGTGAAGGTCTTATTCGCCGGCGACGAGACATCCAGCGGTGGCGCTAGGGTTCGGGGCTTTTGCTGTAGCAGAAGAGCGATGGAGCGAAGAAGTGTTTGCCGACGGGGATAAGGACATATTTATAGCCAGGCAGTTACTGTTGGCGCGAAGAATTCGGACCAAACAGCCCCTGCGTCTACGTGTCCGCAGGACACGTGTAGCTCCCGAGAAAGGCGGTGGAGATAGTGGAGATCGTGGTTATCCGAACGTGGGAAGTGGGGTTCAGTTACTGTGCATTAAAGAAGCATTTTTGAAGATTTGAGGATTTTGTTACAAAATCATCAGCTGACAAGGACGCAGTGAGGATTTTGAACAAAGTTTCAAGTAGAACGCATATGAAGAATTGAATAGACTGGATGAGAATAGCATAGAGGGAAAGTAGGGTCCGATCACCTTCACTTAGATGAAATATCAACTTGAAGAAATAGCTATAAGTGAATGCTGTTGAGGACTTGAAATCACAATCTATCTAGTCAAACGAAAGTCATCAAGTGTTTTTGAAGAAAAACAAGTTTTGAGGAAATGGAACTTTGAAGAAAATCAACTTGAGGAATTTCACGTTGGGCGGTGGCGTGACCCACCATATAAGAATGTTGATTACAGACGCCGCGTACAATTGTCGTAGGGCCCTAAGAATCAATTTCTTTGTTGATTTGTTCACATTCAGAGTGATATTCTTCATCAGTTGAAGAAAATCGATTCATCATGTGTTGCACATCTAAGTCATCAATTTTGCATAAGTGTTAGGATGTGTGCATGTTTTCACAAAACATTTGAAGATTCTAAGATATTTAGCTCACACCGCAACTTGCAAAAGCTTTTCTCATCCAAGGGCTTAGTGAAGATATCTGCCAGTTGATCATCAGTCTTCACATGGTCGATGAGGATATTGCCCTTGAGGACATGGTCCCGAAGAAAATGATGACGAATCTGGATGTGGTTAGTTTTCGAGTGCTGTACTGGGTTGTATGGAATCTTGATTGCACTCTCATTGTCGCAGTAGAGAGGCACATTCTTCATGTTGATGCCGTAGTCCTTGAGGGTTTGCTTCATCCATAGTAATTGAGCACATCATGAACCAGCAACAATGTACTCAGCTTTGGCAGTGGAGAGTGATACGCAGTTCTGCTTCTTTGAGGACTAGCAAACTAGTGATCTTCCGAGGAAATGGCATGTACCAGAAGTTGACTTGCGATCCACATGATCACCAGCATAGTCAGAATCAGAATACCCTACCAGATGAAGATTGGAGCCCTTGGGATACCATAATCCTAGTGTTGGTGTGTGAGCTAAGTATCGAAGAATATGCTTCACAGCCTTATGGTGTGATTCCTTCGGTTTTGCTTGAAAAATGCAGACATGCAAACACTAAGCATTATATCTGGCCTAGATGCACATAGATACAATAAAGAGCCAATCATAGAGCGATATACCTGTTGATCAAATTCTTTACCATTTTTATCAGTGCCGAGGTGGCTGTTGGTAGGCATTGGAGTCTTGGCACCTTTGCATTCATGCATGTCGAATTTCCTTAGAACATCCTTGAGGTATTGCTCCTGTGGTATGAAGATTCCATTGCATTGTTGACGAATTTGAAGACCTAAGAAGAATTTCAGCTCCCCCATCATAGACATCTGATATTCTTCACTCATCATGTAAGCAAATTCATCACTGTATCGTTTGTCAGTACAGCCAAATATGATATCATCGACATATATTTGGCACACAAATAGCTCATTATCATAGGATTTAGTGAAAAGAGTTGGATCGAGTGAACTAGGTTTGAAGCCTTTCTTGATGAGGAATTCCTTCAATGTGTCATACCATGCCTGAGGAGCTTGCTTGAGACCATAGAGCGCCTTTTTGAGTCTGAAGACTTTGTCTGGATTCTTTGGATCCTCAAAACCTGGGGGCTGAGCAACATATACTTCTTCCTCAAGCTTACCATTGAGGAATGCACTTTTCACATCCATTTGATATAAGATGATGTTATGATGATTAGCATAAGCAAGTAGTATTCGAATAGCTTCAAGTCTAGCAACAGGAGCAAAAGTTTCATCGAAATCTATTCCTTCAACCTCGGTGTAGCCTTGGGCTACAAGTCGTGCCTTGTTCCTCACCACTTGACCGTCCTCATCTTGCTTGTTTCGGAAAATCCACTTGGTACCGATAATGTTGTGCTTGCGAGGATCTGGTCGTTTGACGAGCTCCCATACGTCATTCAGCTTGAATTGAAGAAATTCGTCATGCATAGCTTGGATCCACTCCGGTTCCAGGAAAGCCTCAGCAACTTTTGAGGGTTCTGTGATAGATACAAAGGAGAAATGCCCACAAAATTTAACTAAATGTGAAGCTTTTGAGCGAGTGAGAGGACCTGGTGCGCTGATGTCATTGAGGGTGTTGTCAAGTTCTACTTCATTTGCAATCCTCGAATGAGCTGGTTGAGGATTTTGTCTGGGCTGAGGAAGTGGTTCTGGAGCAATTTCCTCAGGAGCACCTTCTTGATTTTCATCAGTGATGGGGATAGTTTCTTCATCAATTTCCTCAGTGGGAACAATGTCTTCAGTAGGCTTAAGCTTTACTGCTTCCTGAGGAGACAACTTATCTGGATCAGAAGGCAATTGCTCTCTTTGCGAGCCATTAGTTTCATCGAACCGCACATCTACAGTCTCAATGACATTATTGTGATAGTTTTTGAAGACTCTGTAGGTGTGCGAGTCCTTTCCATAACCGAGCATGAAACCCTCATGTGCCTTAGGTGCAAATTTTGAGCTATGGTGAGGATCTCTAATCCAACATTTTGCACCGAAGACATTGAAATAACTTACATTGGGTTTCTTATCAGTGAGGAGTTCATATGAGGTTTTCTTGAGGAATTTGTGAAGATATACCCTGTTGATGATATGGCATGCAGTGTTGATTGCTTCAGGTCAAAAGCGACGAGGAGTCTGATATTCTTCAAGCATAGTTCTTGCCATCTCAACCAGAGTCCTGTTCTTCCTTTCGACGACACCGTTCTCCTGAGGAGTATAAGGAGCAGATAATTCGTGAGTAATACCAAGTTCATCAATATAATCATCAAGACCAGTGTTTTTGAACTCTGTTCCATTATCACTCCTGATATGTTTGATCTTGATGCCAAAGTTCATCGATGCCCTTGAAGAAAATCGTTTGAAGATTTCCTGCACTTCAGTTTTATATACGATGATATGCAGCCATGTATATCTGGAATAATCATCAACTATGACGAAGCCATATAAAGATGCTGCATTGGTTAGTGTGGCATAGTGAGTAGGTCCAAATAGATCCATATGAAGCAATTCGAAGGGAAGTGTAGTGGTCATGATAGTCTTCGAGGGATGCTTGGATCTGGTCATTTCCCCAGATTCACATGCACCGCAGAGATGATCCTTGAGGAATTTAACTGATTCGATGCCGATGACATGCTTCTTCTTCGGGAGAGTGTGCAAATTCCTCATGCCTGCATGACCTAGTCTTCGGTGCCACAACCATCCTTCTGAGGTCTTTGCTAGTAAGCAAGTGGCTGGTTGAGGACCTGTAGAGAAATCAACAATGTACAAATCCCCTCTTCTTACACCTTCGAAGACTTTGGATCTGTCAGATTCCATGATGACTACACATCTATATCTACCAAAGATAACAATCATATCAAGATCACAAAGCATCGAGACTGACATGAGGTTAAAACCAAGGGATTCAACAAGCATCACTTTGTCCATATGCCCATCCTTGGAAATAGCCACTTTGCCAAGTCCCAATACCTTGCTTTTACCTTTGTCAGCATATGTGATTTGCTTCAGAGGTGATGGAGTTAGTGGCATATTCATCAGCAAGCTTTTATCACCAGTCATGTGGTGTGTGCAGCCACTATCGAGAACCCACTCAGTATTCTTGGGTTTGTCATCCTGCAGATGAATTAGTACAGCTTACCATCTCATATGCTTCAGATTTGAAGAATATGATATCAATTTCATCAGATAAGAATTTCATCATAACAGAATTGAAAGAACGTGTGAAATATTTCTATTTCATCAATATTAGCTTGCGTCCTATCAAGCATTTCCTCAGGTCTCCAGCAAATTCTTCAGATGATGATTTTCATCTGGAGACCTGACCTGCAGAAGTGATTAGTTCGATTTCTTCACCACCCACATCTGAAGGGGTGGTAAAGCATTCATCATCCTACGAGCACCATATGAAAAAGGTGGCATTGAAGCTAGTGCACTTCTCTTAACAGTAGGGGGGGTTAAAGTACTCATATGAATATGTAGAGAACTGGTTTGAGGACTTATGAACATAATGATTTGAAGAGTAACGCTCATATTCATATTCCTTGTAGTTTCCCTGCATGTTAGAAGTATTAGCACGGGAATGAGCATAATTTTGACTAGTTAAGGATTTTGATCCTCTTGAAGACTTTGGTCCTCCTGAGGATTTTGATCCGGGGTTCAGATTCTTCATTGGTGGTGTCATGAGGACATTCACCTGAAGATTTTCAAGATAACTTTTGGGAACCCAGATTTTCCTCAAAGGAGGGCCATTCCTGCAGTTAGTTCCAACATATCGAGCAAATACTTCACCAGATTGATTTTTGAACAGTTTATAGTTGGAGTCAAATGACTCATCTGAGGAATAGGATAATTCACATGAAAAGCCAGTTAGATTGGATGGATCAAAAGGAGGCCCAATCGCAGCAACCCATGAGGTTTTGGGATACTGCTCAGGTTTCGAATAAGATCCATCTGCATTTAATTTCCTCTCAAAGGCAATTCCTTCTTTCTTCGGGTTCCTGTTCAAGATCTACTTTTTGAGGACATCACAAAGGGGTTGATGTCCTTTGAGGCTTTTGTATATGCTTCTCACATACAATTCCTTCAACCGTGCATTTTCATCAGTAACATTTGTGTTTTCCTCAAGTGTGGAAATAGACACTACAGGTGCAGTTGAAGAATTTGTAGCAATAGAAGCATTTGATGATTTTGGTGAAGAATTAGCAGTTTCGCGTTCAATGCATTTAAGACATGAAGGAATGAATTCAGCTTGAGCAGCGCTGATCTGTTGAGCTAGAAATGAATCATTTTCCATACAAAGATCATCATGAGAAATCCTCAGCTTCTCTAGATCAAGCTTCTTTTGAAGAAATTCATAGGAAAGTTTCTCATGATCAGCGAGGAGGGTATCATAACGATCTTGAAGATTATGAAATCTAGACTGAAGACTTTTCACATCTTCAGTGAGGATTTGGGTAAGATTCATTTCATCATTTAACAGATCATCACTTCTATCTAGCAGTTTCTGAAGCTTTTCCAGGGCAGTTTGTTGTTTAGTGGCAATGAGAGCAAGTTTACTGTAACTGGGTTTTTTATAATCATCAGGTTCACAGTCACTTGAATCATAGGAGGCAGCATCATTCGGTACCTTTGAACCTTTTGCCATGAAGCAATAGGTTGGAGCGAAGTCATCAGCATAGTCATCAGTGTGGATGATGTTATCATCTTCTTCAAGGTTGAAGATTGACTTGGTGACGAATGTGGTTGCAAGTGCAAGACTAGCCTGCCCAGATTCTGAGTCTTCATCAGAACCCTCTTCTTCATCACATTCCTCTGATTCTGCCTCGGAATCCATTTCCTTGCCAATAAGTGCCCGAGCCTTTCTGAAACTAGTCTTCTTGTGCGATGAGGGCTTTGAAGATGAGGATTTTGAAGATTTCTTCTTCTTCTTCGAGTCATCAGAACTGTCATCCTTGTATTTCTTCTTCTTTGATTCCTTTCCCCAATGGGGACAGTCAGCAATGTAATGACCTGATTTCTTGCATTTGTGGCAGGTTCTCTTCTTGTAGTCCTCAGATGAAGATTCTGATTTCTTCATGTCTCTTCTTGAAGATTTACCGAACTGACCACGTCGTGTAAACCTCTGGAATTTCCTCACGAGCATTGCAAGCTCCTGTCCAAATTCTTTAGGGTCACCAATGCTATCATCTGAATCTTCTTCTCCCGATGAGGAAATTTCTCTAGCCTTCAGTGCACGTGGTCTAGAATAGCTTGGTCCATATAGATCTTTCTTTTCTTCTAGCTGGAATTCATGAGTATTGAGTCTTTCGAGTATATCAGCTGGATCAAGCATCTTGTAGTCTGGTCTTTCTTGAATCATGAGTACTAAAGTATCAAATGAAGAATCCAAAGATCTTAGCAGTTTCTTCACAACTTCGTGATTAGTAATGTCTCGAGCTCCCAGTGCTTGAAGTTCATTTGATATGTCAGTGAGGCGATCAAAGGTATCTTGGCAGCTTTCATTGTCATGCCTCTTGAAACGATTGAAGAGATTGCGAAGAATATCAACACGAGAGTCACGCTGGGTTGATACTCCTTCATTTACTTTGCACATTCTCTCCCAGATAAGTGTTGCAGAGACCAAAGCACTCACTCTTCCAAACTGGCCTGGGCTCAGATGGCCACAAATGATATTCTTCGCTTGAGAATCAAGTTGCTTGAATTTCTTGACATCAGCAACAGAGACACTAGCAGAGATGATGGGGACGCCATGTTCCACAATATACCAGAGATCATTGTCAATAGCTTGAAGATGCATTTGCATTTTGTTCTTCCAGAAGGGAAAGTTCTTTCCTTCGAAAGTAGGACATGCTGCAGTAACCTTAAACATGCCTGCAGTCGACATAACTAAAACTCCAGGTGGTTAAACCAAAATCACACAGAACAAGGGAGTACCTTGCTCTGATACCACTTGAAAGTGCGTTATATCGACTAGAGGGGGGGTGAATAGGAGATTTTTAGAATTTCATCACTGAGGAAATTCCTTTTGAGGAAATTCCTCACTAATGACTAACTTACAGCGGAAACAGTAAAGGATCAGAAGTGCGAAGTTTCACAACAGCAGTTTTTCAGTGTGAGGAATGTGAAAACAGATTGCACAGTGAGCAGGCACGCAGAAAACAGATGAGGATTAACTAGCGTGAAGAATTTGGGGTTGAGGAATTTCAGAGAAAGTCTTCAGCAAATTCTTCAAACAGTCACAGTGAAAGTCATCAACACATAATCTGAGGAAAGTAAGGAGTTGAGGAATTAGAACCAGTTTCACAGCGAAGACAGTAGTTGATGACCCAGTTCCAACTGCCGTGACGGTTGTACATCTGGTTTGGAGCAGCTTGGTATTGAAACCAAAGGACACGTAGTCCCGGGACACACAGTCCCTACCGTATTCTCCTTGGGCTAAGAACACACAGTCCTCGCCCAACACTCGTGGTAAGTCTTCAGGGCAGACTTCCAAACCCTCACAAACTTGGTCACCCGGCGATCCACAATTGACTGCTGGATTGCTCTAGACCATGACGCCTAACCGTTTGGAGGATGCACAGTCCTCAGAGGTAAAAGGCTTCAGTCCCACATGGGAACAACTTCTTCAGTGATGCTCAATCACTTGGTTCTAGGTTTGTGGTTTGGTGTTTGGGGTATTTCCTCACTGATGAATTACTCTCGAAGACCCTGAGGAATTGGGTTGCTCTTAAGACAAGTGTCAGTTTCTAACGGAGCAGCCAAGCAGCTAATGGTTGTGGGGGTGGCTATTTATAGCCTGGGAGCATCCTGACATGATTTGACACTAATGCCCTTAAATAATATGACCGTTGGTGTGGATAAGACCAATGATGTGGCGTGGCTATCGAAACGGTCAGAACCCTCAACTGTGAGAGTCCTCATGTCACTCGTATTCCTCACTTGAGGCTTTTGGTAGGATTAGACTTGGGTTGACCATCGTGAGGAAATTCATTCCAAAGTGTAACTTCGACCCCCTTTAACAGTACGGTGTTCCTATTACTCAAGTGTGAAGAAAATAAAACAGAAAGAGTAAATCTTCATGCTTCAAGGTCTTCAGAATGATTTTCTTCAGGACACACCGAATTCCTCAATTTCAATATCTTCATGAGGAATACAATTTCATCGCAGATTCTTCACGATTCAATTCTTCAGCTTCAGACCAATTTCTTCAACCGAAGATATACATTTTTAGGGGTCGATATTCATCAAATATTTCAAACTCCTCAGGGACTTATAGATCCTGTGTACACTCAAGAACACATTAGATACTTAACCTATAAGTCTTCAAACCACCAAAATCACTAAGGGGCAATGGATGCACTTACAGTCTTCTCCCTCTGATAAATTATATCCTATACTTTTGTTGGCCATGCTCTATTGTCAAGCATGTGTTAATTACCCTTGAAGTTTGTGGTATATGTTCCTAAGATCCCCTGACGGGTGGAACCTATGCCTTCCTAAATCAATATGACTCGTAATATTTTCATGGGTCTTGCTCTTGTGGTGTTTTGCCGAATGTTCTATCAAAGCTACAACTTGATCAAAGGCGAGGAGTAAATGGAAATTGATGCATTGATGAAGTGGGAGTCGACCTTGAACTTTGTGTTCATGCCCATGGAAACGACGTTGATCCTATCATAGAAACTTCTCGTGTCAATAATCATTCATTCTGTGGTTTAAATCTGGTATCTGTGACCTTGTCCTTTGCAATCGTGGTTTCGACCATGGTGTGCTACCTTGATTTCATTCTCAGACGAGTTAAAGTACTTGTCTTCTTCAGATCAATACATCGGTCCAAGCCTTAATGTTGATCTACCTACGAGTATTATTCCTTGTAGCTCGAGGATATCACTGAGCTATATAACTTCTTGTGAGCTCCTCATAAACTATGATATTTTCATTAATTCCAGTTTCCTCGTGTTTGAGTTGTTGAACACACGAGTACATCGATAACTGAATCGAGTATGCATTGCAATTGAACAACTTCTAGTAACCTTCCTTGTTTACGAGTTTGTACACGATCATGTCCTTCTAAGCTGTAAGGCTACATCATCATTGTCATTTTGGAGCTTGACCATGCTATCTATGTCCTTCATCTCTGGAACACATTTCCAACTATGCGTTAAGCTCACATCGAGCTTTCCACATCATATTGGTTGTTTTGAAAGGCAATCTCAATTCTGTGCTAGCAGTCTTATGTGTGGTTCCAACAACCTCTTGCTTCATCATTCCCTTGCTTGATGTCGTCGCTGAACGATTACATCTTCGTGAAGCTTCTCGACAAATGTGTTGTGATCATCATCAACATTCTGAGCTCTTGCAGGGTATCAATCGAATGCATGATGAGAAATACCATCCTTGCCCCTCGGTGATTTGTATTATAATCGACATCCTTGTTTGCCTTCCCTCCAACACAAACGTGTTCATGTTTTGTGTTGTCCCTTAAGTTCCTTGCTATTCAGCTTATGTTATCTTCTACCTTGGAGTATTTACTATCTGGTATGTCAAGAATGTCGTGAAAATTGCACACGTCTTAAGAATTCTTGATATAGTAACACCTCTCGCCATTACCATTGATTTCTTGGTCCCGATTTGTTTCTAACCGGTATACCGACAAGTGAACTCTGATGTGTGATTCCAATACTTCTGTCAACCCTATCGCCTTGAGGTTAATAACTGATTGTTTCCTCCTTGGTGTGTTGGGTGTTGACTAATCATTTTAGCACTGGTTGTGCTACTCAATTCATATTTTCGAGTGCACCCTTCGACCAATGTTTAATTGTTGTTGTTCCCTCGAGCATACGACATTATACCATTTGTTTTGACAAATGCTATCTCCATGATATTATAATTTTGGAAATTCATCCCTGTCAAAATCCTAAGGGATTGTTGCTGAGCCCGTCGGCCGCACCCTCAAGTTCTCCATGGTTCGTGATGAAGCTTTCGAAAGCACTATCTTTGTGCCTAACTCATGAAGAATATGTTGGGTAGAAGAAGTGTATTTCCCAAAGTTCACGTGCACTCTTTCCGCCGTGAATATGTGAAAGTTTTGTTTCGCTTCCTCTCAGGAAATACCAAATCATTCACACATGTGCGAAATGTTACATGTTTTGAAGATTTTTTATCTTCACTTCATATAATTTCTCTTAGCACGCCAAGCCCCTGACTGATTTGATCAAGGAATAGAAGTTACTTCATAAGAGCTATCGAGGCTTACACAAGGGCCTTGATAACCTCGATGATGGTTCTCAAATCACAACTCACTTGCATTTCGTTGTAAGAATTCCACGTGGGCATGAATGTCTTGACATTGTTTTCATGTGTCTTACAATCCAACTCATGATCCAATACTTGCTTCCGTAGTTCATATCCTGAGAATCTTGCATCATCATCTTTCTTGTCAGCCATCTTGAGTCTGAGGTATCCTAACACCAACCAGATCTGAATCTCGGGCAGATATGATGGTTGGAACATTTTCCAATAATTATAACTTTGGTCTTATGTAACCCGGTACGGTGATGTCTTGTCTGGCACACCGGGCCGAAGGACCTATTATTATAGATTCTTCCATATGTAAGCTCTGCCATCCTTTCGTGCGGAAACTATAGGACTTATTTCATAAGTTGTTTCTCATGGATCCTCTTTGTATATCCATAAGTCCCACCTTTATGTGATGACCATGTCAATGCTATCCCGAAGCACGGATGTGGTACGTCAAGTTTCAACAGGAACATTGGAAGCACAATGCTAAATTGTTCCTGATCAATTATCCAGACCGCGTGGTATGGGTAAACATCTTGATTCTTCTGGCCTCTTTATCAAAATGGTTATGTACTGGATGACCTATCATGTATACCATATTATGTTATCCTCGGAAATGGTATACTCTAATACTTGTGTGTGTGAACACATTTTCCCTTCCCATTGGTCTGTTTGATTTTTCTTGGGGCATTTCTTATCTAAGCAGTGTTAATTCACTGCTTAGGTAAAATTCTTGGTATACAACTCTGTCAGTAAGACCCGGTTACTATTGTGGATAACATTCCAGTAGCCGCCGGTGGACGAGAACTTTGCCTATTGGTCCGCCTCGTTGCAACGAGCAGGAAAATGGTTCTAGTCGTCCCCCGCCCTTCGTACCGATGTTGTTGCCAACATAACTGACATGCTATCCTCTGACATGTCTTGCTACCAAGACCATGTAATATGTCATCCCTCTGCCTACTCTCGGCCCACATGCTGGACCCATAACCCAAAGTTCCACACGATTGAAACCTGACTCTACTGTACATCTTTGACTCCAAGCTATCCCTTACACTTGGCTTCGTATGAAATTCTCGAGCCACCGTCCAATGGACTGATTACTCTTCGGTCCGGATATTATACAACATGCCAAAGATCTAGTCCGCATCATTCATGAGAATCTGAAGGCTGCTCAGTCTCGCCAGAAGAGTCAGTATGACCGTCATCACCAAGATATGGTCTATCAACCTGGCAAAAGGGCTTATCTTTGCATCACATCAATGAGAGGTGAACACCCTTTTGGGATAAAGGGCAAGTTAGCTCCTTGCTATATTGGTCCTTTCACTGTTCTCGAAAGGCGTGGAAAAGTGGCTTATCAATTGGAACTGCCGGCGAACCTTTCTCAGGTTCACGATGTCTTCCATGTGTCCCAGCTCCGACGCTGCTTCAAGGATCATATTCGAGCAGTGGATCATGATATGCTTGATCTGCAACAAGACCTTTCTTATAAAGGACATCCGGTCCGTATTATCTACCAAGCTGAACGTAAGACTCATCGGAAAGTCACCAAGTTCCTTAAAGTGCAATGGTCAAATCATTCTGAAGATGAAGCCACTTGGGAACGCGAGGATTATCTTCGTGATGAATATCCAGAGCTCTTTACTCATACCTCTAAATTCTCGGTACGAGAATTCTTGTTAGTAGGGGAGAGTTGTGACGCCCCGGTAAATTAAGCTACAGTAACCACACACTAATTCTTCCACGTCATCAAATTTATCTAAAATAAATTATCGCTTAATAAAAATGAAAGCAATTATCATATTTAAATTAAAGTCAATGGATGAAAGTTTTCGAATGTAGAAATAATAAAAGAATAAAATAGTAATAATAATAAATCATTTAAAAAATGAAGAAGAATATGTGAAAAAAGGATTAAAAAAGGAACCCCCCTGGCCAACTAGGCCAAGTGGCCCAACTGGCCATCTCCCCACCGGCCCAACACGGGGGGGGGGGGGGGACGAACCCTAACCGGGCGCTCCACTCCTCCTGTTTCCCTGCCCCCGCCGCCAGGAGACGAGCGGCTCCCTCGTCGCTGCCCCCACCTACCCATGACGCCCACCTACCCCCACGAGCCTACCACCTACTTCTCGCTCCCTCCCTCCCTCTCGCACGAGACCCGTGCCTCCCCTCGCTCCACCCACGCGCTCCCTCCCCACCTACTCCACTCGGCTCCCTCCCCATGTCCAGATTGGGACCGACCTACTCCCTCCTCCCACCGAGGCTGCCTCCCACCTCGTCCCTCCTCCCCAGATCCCGCTAGCGCCTCACCTCCCCTCGTCGGCTCACCCCTGAACCCCTGTGCTCGCCACCTTGGATCGCTCACCCATCGGCCGGCGCCACCCCAACCCCTCGCAGGCACCTCCTCGTGGAGCCCCTTGCCCCCGAGCACCATCGCCCCAAGCGCCGGCCCTCCCCTCTCGTCGGCCCCCGCCGTCCCGTCGTCGACCTCGCCCCGGCCCCTCGGCCGGTCCTCCTCACATCGCCACCAAGCCCCTTCGCTGGCCGACCCGACCATCGTTGCCGCCGCGCCTCACCGGCGCCTCCTCCTCTCACCCCTCGCCATGGCGCGCCGCCCCGGGGCCGCACCGGAGTCGCCCCACCGCGCCTCCGGTCCCGCATCGCCTCGCACCATCTACACCGACCGGCACCAGATCCATCTCGGCTCTCCATCAACGACCGACGACCCACACCAAGCCTCGGCATCCCCGGCAACGCCGGTGAGCCTCTGGGCTCCGGCCTCCTCCCGTTTCGCCCCTCCGGCTGCGTTTGCATACCCCTACATGCGGGGAGAACACCCATGATGTTTTGGCAAAATTGTATGCAGGTGTAGATGTGTTTATGCACATATATATGTATGTGAAAATGCATGTGTATAAAAGCATATGAAAATACGTATGCATGTATAAAAGATTTGTATGTATGTATGCATACGTGTATGTGTGTGAGATGTGTTTGTGTGTGTGTATGGCAGGTGGGCCTTTGTCATGTGGGACCAACTCCCCACTCCCAATGACGGAGGGGTCCGAGGAACCCCCCCTCTAAAGTGTTAAAGAAAAATGGAAATAAAAACATATATAAAAATATATATTTAATAAATATTTTAATTAAATAATTAGTTAATTAGGGAATTAATTAAATAATTGAATTTATTAGTGAATATATGATTATGAGTAATTAGTATAATTAAGTAAATCTGTTGGTTAGGATAATTAAATTATCCAATTAGAGTATGACACGTGGGTCCCCCACTAAATTAATTGGATTAATTAATATTTAACCTTGATTAAAAACTGAGTCTATGACGCACGGGACCCATTGGTCAGTTGACCAGTCAAGTGCTGATGTCAGCATGACATCATGCTGATGTCATAATTGCATTTAATTAATTTAATTAAATCTGTTTTTAATTCCTATTTATTGAATAAAACTTCCAAAATTAATATAAAATAATCCGTAAGTTAGATCAAAATATTTTCAACATGAAAGTTGATCAGCAGAACGAACCCGAATACACGGTCCATTCGTTTGTCACGCGTCCCTAGCATAGAAAACATGGAACATTTCCATCGTTTCCTGTCTAGCAGTAGTAGCCACAGACCCGTAAAATATCGTCTGATATTCTTCTGACCCCTCTATGACGGATGTTGTTGCGCTAGCTCAGGCCTAGCCTGCATATTGCGATGTCATGCATCGTGTTGCACCGTTGCTATTATTTATTGTTTCTTCCCCCTCTTCTTACCGGTAGACCCCGAGACTGACGGTACTGCCGGGTACATCTACGACCCTACCGACCAGCCTTTTGCCACAGAGCAGCAAGGTAAGCAAACCCCCCTTGATCATTCCTATATCGCCTATATCTTTCTTCCTACTACTTGCATTAGTATTTTGCTATTGTTGTAGTTAGCTCCTATATCTGATGCATAGCCTATTTTTGATGAACTGCTACTTTTAGTACTGCACCTTTAATCTGCTTAGTATAGGTGGAGCTGTCATCCCTTCTCACCACGTAGTCCAGTTGCCCCGCTTTGCTTTCAAATCTTGATCCCTGATCGATGAGCCAGACCTGACACACCACATACACCCCCTTAGTTGTACGACGCTACATGGGTACTATCCGGTACCGAGGGTGACACCTCGCTAAGTACTCCTGATGATATCTCTGTAGTACAGCTAGTCGCTCGTGGTTATCGAGGGTGATTCCTCCTTCACCATTCCCGACGATGCCTCTGTCGTGCAACCCCTCAAGTGTGGGAACCCCCGAGGGTGATTCCTCTAAGCCCACCATAACGGATACATCGTTCGGAATCCAACGAGGGTGATACCTCGGATTCCCCCCGATGTTACAACCACACAGTTACTCGACCATGTTACTTGGATCATTGGTGATTAGTTGATAGACGGGTGGATTCCCGCGAGATTGTGTCGATGGCCTAATTAAAATGTTAATGGATTTGGGTATATGATCTGGGTTGGTCGGAAGGCCTTATTACGCACTAACCCTCTGTGTGGGAAGAATTATGGGTACTCGACGTCGCTGTATCAGCCGAAGCTCTTCAGACGTCAGCGATGTAGCGGCGCGCGCCCGAGTGGTCCCAAGATGCATCGCTCTTGTACTAAGGGGTGCTAGGACTGACGTCGGCCGCCCTCGCATCGTGCAGGAGCGCGGAGGGGAAGTGGGCCCATGAACGCTCTGCGCGTAGGATTTAGACCGGCGGGCTGGCCTCTCTGCTCAGCTCAGGTGGGGCTGCGACATGTCGATATTCCGAGGCCGGGCAGGACCCAGAGAAGTGTGTCCGACCAGAGTGTTATCGAGCGCGTCAGGGAATATGTTCTGCACCCCTGCAGGGAAGAACTTATCTATTCGAATAGTCGTGTCCATAGTTACAGGACGACTTGGAGATGTGCCGTGATCTTATACAACTACAATTGTTACTTAACTGGAATTTGTTGCCTTGGGATTGCTTCCTCGCAGGGATTCGAGGGATGATCTCTCGGCGTGGCCTCACTTTAAATTTGCTGTAACAATATGACTATTAATTGTGTTACACCTGTTCTACTCTCGTCTATTGCTGCAAGACCCTGAAGATGCTAGTCTTCGATAGGACTAGGCCTTCTCTCTCTATTCTTCCATTGCCGCAGTCAGTCCACATATAAACTTTTTTCTTGATACAGATGCATACTTAGCATAGTTCTGATGTAAGTCTTGCGAGTACTTTGGATGAGTATGTTGGGGAACGTCGCATGGGAAATAAAAATTTTCCTACGCGCACGAAGACCTATCATGGTGATGTCCATCTACGAGAGGGGATTTCCGATCTACGTACCCTTGTAGATCGCACAGCAGAAGCATTTAAGAAACGCGGTTGATGTAGTGGAACGTCCTCACGTCCCTCGATCCGCCCCGCGAACCGTCCCGCGATCCGTCCCACGACCCGCTCCGATCTAGTGCCGAACGGACGACACCTCCGCGTTCAGCACACGTACAACTCGACGATGATCTCGGCCTTCTTGATCCATCAAGAGAGACGGAGAGGTAGATGAGTTCTCCAGCAGCGTGACGGCGCTGCGGAGGTTGGTGGTGATCTAATCTCAGCAGGGCTCCGTCCGAGCTCCGCAGAAACGCGATCTAGAGGAAAAACCGTGGAGGTATGTGGTCGGGATGTCGTGGCAAAAGTTGTCTCAAATCAGCCCTAATTGCTCCATATATATAGGAGGAGGCGAGGGGAGGCTTGCCTTGAGGCTCAAGGAGCCCCAAGGGCTGCGCCACCAAGGGTGGAGGAGTCCTCCTCCAATCCTAGTCCAACTAGGATTGGAAGGTGGAGTCCTTCTCTCTTTTCCCACCTTTCCTTTTTTTTCTCTCTTCTTTTGGTTTTTATTTCTCTTGTGCAAGACAGCCTTGGGCTGACCCCACCTACTTGGTGCGCCACCCCCAAGGTCCTTGGGCCCTCCCGGGTGGGTGGTCCCCCCTCCCGGTAAAGATCCGAAACCCATTTGTCATTCCCGGTACATTACCGGTAATGCCCGAAAACCTTCTGGTAACCAAATGAAGTCATCCTATATATCAATCTTCGTTTCCGGACCATTCCGGAAACCCTCGTGATGTCCGTGATCTCATCCGGGACTCCGAACAACATTCGTTAACCAACCATATAACTCAAATATGCATAAAACAACGTCGAACCTTAAGTGTGCAGACCCTGCGGGTTCGAGAACTATGTAGACATGACCCGAGTGACTCCTCGGTCAATATCCAATAGCGGGACCTGGATGCCCATATTGGATCTCACATATTCTACGAAGATCTTATTGTTTGAACCTCAGCGCCAAGGATTCATATAATCCCGTATGTCATTCCCTTTGTCCTTCGGTATGTTACTTGCCCGAGATTTGATCGTCAGTATCCGCATACCTATTTCAATCTCGTTTACCGGCAAGTCTCTTTACTCGTTCCGTAATACAAGATCCCGCAACTTACACTAAGTCACATTGCTTGCAAGGCTTGTGTGTGATGTTGTATTACCGAGTGGGCCCCGAGATACCTCTCCGTCACACGGAGTGACAAATCCCAGTCTCGATCCATACTAACTCAACGAACACCTTCGGAGATACCTGTAGAGCATCTTTATAGTCACCCAGTTATGTTGCGACGTTTGATACACACAAAGCATTCCTCCGGTGTCAGTGAGTTATACGATCTCATGGTCATAGGAACAAATACTTGACATGCAGAAAACAGTAGCAATAAAATGACACGATCAACATGCTACGTCTATTAGTTTGGGTCTAGTCCATCACATGATTCTCCTAATGATGTGATCCCGTTATCAAGTGACAACACTTGCCTATGGTCAGGAAACCTTGACCATCTTTGATCAACGAGCTAGTCAACTAGAGGCTTACTAGGGATAGTGTTTTGTCTATGTATCCACACATGCACTGTGTTTCCAATCAATACAATTATAGCATGGATAATAAACCATTATCATGAACAAAGAAATATAATAACAACAAATTATTACTGCCTCTAGGGCATATTTCCAACAGAGTATTCACCGTTGCTTTGTTCCCCCTTTGTCCCTTTGATCCGTTGCTGCGACCAGATGATGGAGCCCAGGAGATGGAGTTTCCTGTCGACGTCTGCCACCTCGTTGGTGTTTTCTTCGTGGAGGCCGCTGAAGACCAGGAGTAGTTAGGAGGTTCCGAGGCAGGAGGCCTCGCCTCGTTCGATTGTGGTATCTTTTGTGCTAGCCTTCTCTAAGGCACCCGATGTTTTATGTATGTACTCAGATATTGTTGCTTCCACTGACTCATGTGTTTATCGAGCTTCTGTATTCTAGCCGTCGAGGCCCCTGGCTTGTAATATGGAGCTTGTATTATTTTATTTGTGTCTAGAGTTGTGTTGTGATATCTTCCCGTGAGTCCTTGGGTTTGATCGTACGCATTTGCGTGTATGATTAGCGTACGATTAAATCGAGGGCGTCACAATGCGCCCTGCAGGCCTTTGGCCCACTGGTGCAGCCCCCTGATGTGTTCTTAGTACCAAAAATTCTTAAATATTCCATAAAAAATCATACTAAATTTTCAGGGTGTTTTGAGAACTTTTATTTCCAGGTCATTTTTCTATTGCACGGATAACACGAAAAAAACAGAGAAATAATAGCATTTTTACTAAAATGAAACTAAGGAACAGAAAATAAAAGTTGGGCACAGAAGGTTGTGCTTTCTAATATCATCCACCTCATGCCCGTCAAAAAGAATCCATTAATAAGGTTGATCAAGTCTTATTGACAAACTTTTTTTGAATGACATGGAAGCATAGAACTTTGGAATAAGACTAGGTTACCTCAATGGGGATATGCATGTCCCCAACAGTAAGTATATCATATTTCTTTTTGACAGTAGGGAGAGGGAATTCAAAGTCTCCAATAGTAAACGTTGGAATTTTTCAATGGAGTTGATACTATGAAGTTGAGGTTGTTTCTTCCGAAAGTGTACCGTATGCCCATTACCATTAACATGAAAAGTGACATTGCCTTTGTTGCAGTCAATAACAGCCACTGCAGTATTCAGAAAGGGTCTACCAAGGATGATCGACAAACTGTCGTCCTCGGGAATATCAAGAATAACAAAGTCCATTAGGATAGTAACGTTTGCAACCACAACACGCACATCCTCAAAAATATCGATGGGTAAAGCAGTTGATATATTAGCCATTTGTAGAGAGATTTGAGTAGGTGTCAACTTATTCAAATCAAGTCTACGATATAAAGAGAACGACATAACACTAACACCAGCTCCGAGGTCACATAAAGCAGTTTTAACATAATTTCCTTTAACAAAGCATGGTATAGTAGGTACTCCAGGATCTCCTAGTTTCTTTGGTATTCCACCCTTAAAAGTATAATTAGGAAGCATGGTGGAAATCTTAGCTTCCGGTATCTTTCTTTTATTTGTAGCAATATCTTCCATGTACTTAGCATAAGGAGACATTTTAGAATATCAGTTAGGCGCATACGTAAAAAGACAGGTCTCAGCATTTCTGTAAAGCGCTCAAAATCCTCATCATCCTTCTTCTTGGATGATTTAGGAGGAAAGGGCATGGGTTTCTGAACCCATGGTTCTCTTTCTCTACCATGCTTCCTAGCAATAGAATCTCTTTTATCATATCTCTTATTTCTAGGTTGTGGGTTATCAAGATCAACAACGGGTTCAATCCCCACATCATTGTCATTACTAGCTTGAGCATTGACATGAACATCATCATTAATATTATCACTAGGTTCATGTTCATTACCAAATTGTCTCTCAGCATCAAAAATAGAGATATCATTTGGGTTTTCATGTGACTCTACAACAAGTTCACTAACAACATGCAAAGTCCTATCGTCATTCCTTTTCCTTTTATTAGAAGGACCAGGTGCATCAATATTAAATCTCTGAGAATCTTGCTCAATTCTCTTAGGATGGCCTTCGGGATACAAAGGTTCCTGAGTCATTCTACCACCTCTAGTCACAACTCTAACAAAATGATCATTGTTCTTGCTAATCATCTCATTGAGCAAATCATTTTGTGCCTTAAGTACTTGTTCTAGTTGAGTAGTTACCATGGAAGCATGTTTACTAATAAGCCTACGATCATTAACAGTTCTAATCATATAATCACCCAAGCAATCAAGCATGTAAGCATGATGTTTCAATTGTCTACTAACATAAGCATTGAAATTTTCTTGTTTAACAAAAAAGTTATCAAATTCATCCAAGGATTGGCTAGAAGACTTAATATAAGGAATATCACCTTCATCAAATCTACGAAGAGAATTTACCTCTACTACCTGTGTCGGGTTATCAAGACCATGTATTTTTTCAATAGGTGGTAGATTCTTAACATCTTTAGCTTTAATACCTTTTTATTTCATAGATTTCTTTGCCTTTTGCATATCTTCAGGAGTGAGGAATAGAATACCTCTTTTCTTTGGAGTTGGTTTTGGAGGTGGTTCGGGAATAGTCCAATCATTATCATTGCTCAATATATTATTCAATAGTAGTTGAGCTTGTTCAATAGTTCGTTCCCTAAAAACACAACCATCACAACTATTTACGTGGTCCCTAGAAGCTTTGGTTAGTCTATTATAATATCAAGTATTTCATTTTTCTTGAGAGGGTGATCAGGCAAAGCATTAAGTAACTTGAGAAGCCTCCCCCAAGCTTGTGGGAGTCTCTCTTCTTCAATCTACATAGAGTTATATATTTCTGCAAGGCAGCCTGTTTCTTATGGGCAGAAAAATATTTTTCACAGAAGTAGAATATCATATCTTGGGGACTAAGCACACAACCAGGAGCAAGGGAATTAAACCATATATTAGCATCACCCTTTAATGAGAACGGAAACAACTTAAGAATATAGTAATAACGATTTTTTCCTCATGAGTAAATAGGGTGGCTATATCATTCAATTTAGTAAGGTGTGCCACAATAGTTTCACATTCATAACCATGGAAAGGATTAGATTCTACCAAAGTAATTAACTCAGGATCGACAGAGAATTCATAATCCTTATGAGTAACACGGATAGGTGAAGTAGCAAACATGGAATCATATCGCATTCTAGCATTCAAAGATTTTTCGTTCTACTTGCATAGCAATTTCTAAAGATCATCTCTATCCTTACAGGCAAGAAAGTCCCTAGCTACTTATCCTTCCATAACATAACCCTTAGGTATATTAGGAAATTCATATCTAGGAGCGCTAGGTCTAGTAGGTGCATTAGGATGTTCAGTTTCAATAATTTCATCAGATTTAGAAATATCATCAGTTTCAGCATTCACTCTAGCAATTTGTTCATCAAGACATTTACCATGTGGCACAATAGTATCAAGCAAAGTATCATCATAAGCATCGTGCATAGCAAAAGTGGCATCATCAATTACTTGCGATATATTAGATTCAGTAGCACGTGGTGGTGTCGCAAATTTACTCATAGCAAACGGTGAATCAAGTGCAGAGCTAGATGGCAGTTCCTTACCTGTCCTCGTATTGAGGGGTATATCTTGGTTTTAGCATCTTTAACATTCTTCATTGTGATCAACAGATATAAATTCCAAGTGACTCAAAGAATAAAGCTATTCTCCCCGGCAACGGCGCGATAAAAAGGTATTGATAACCCACAAGTATAGGGGATCGCAATAGTTTTCGAGGGTAGAGTATTCAACCCAAATTTATTGATTCGACTCAAGGGGAGCCAAATATTATTTTCGAATATTAGCAGATGAGTTGTCAATTCAACCACGCCTGAAAGAATTAATATCTGCAACAAAGTATTTAGTAGCAAAGTAGTATGGAAGTAACGGTAACGATGGCAAACTTGACAGTAGCAGTTTTGTAGTGATTGTAACAATAGCAACGTAAAAGTAACTTAGCAAACAACAATATGTGGAAAGCTCGTAGGCAATGGATCAATCTATACTTATACTAATTAGAGACTCCCAACAAATTCTCACGTTAATTAGAAAATACTAACCGTTAATCTGGTGGGGCCGAATTATTACGGTGTAGATTAACTCATCTTTTTTTGAGGTGTTGTAGATTAACTCATGTAATAGTCAAGAAAACCAATTACTCCTGGAGCCCACAATGCTTTCACGAATGTAGAGATAAAAACCACACTTAAATACTTTCACATGGGCCATGCATGCGGCAGCCCATGACTTAAGCACGTAATCAAAACAACTAGCTAGGTTTTTTAGCATATAATATGCCTAAGAAAAAAAATAGCACGTAAATCATCAGATCTCACAACATTAAACCTGCCCTATCCGTTAGTAAAAGGAAGAAAAAACTAATTTGATTCAGCATTGGAGGTACCACGTTAACCGTAGAAAATCTTGCACAATTACCCATCAGATCTCCCTGTCATCTACAACCGTTGGATCAAGTTTCTCATGAAGTCCATGTCATTGTTTCACGGGAGAGCCTATTCCTTGACAAATGCATCTGAAGATGGCAAAGAAAATCAAAAAATTCAGAATCCCCAATCAATGGGATATCAGATTGTCTCTCCAATCTTCTTTCTCGCCATAGCTCCTGTGGCCCTACCCAAATCGATCGTTCATCTGAAGCTCTCCCCGTTTTTCCTCCTAGCCATACGCCCATGTTTTTCCAGTGGCATCTTCGTTTCTCAATAGCTATATGTTTCTTTCCTTCTATCCTTCATGTATATTTATTTTCCTAGAAAAAACTCATCGCTCTGCCTGCAGTATTTTTGCAGACATATTGAAGATTGATCCATCAACATCGCTTTCTGGCTGATGAATTTGGAAGCACACGAAGAACAAGTATAGCTGGTTTCAGCAGTGTAGGAAGACACGGAGGGGTACAAAAACGAGCTTGAAATTTCTGTTCACAAGTCTCTCTCATGTCTTCTGGTACAAATTCGTGCATATAATCTTATCGCTCTCTCCCTACCATGTTGTCACGTCCAGATGTACTAATGTTTCTTCTTGCATCAGGTGCAGAAGGAACTGTCAAGAGGAAGCATCATCTAGATTAGTTCGATTTTCTCCTATTATGTCTTGACCTGATTTCGATTTCTCATGTTTATTCCTAAATAGTTCATGATATGATCCGTTTTTCAGGGTTTCTTTCACAAACACTCTTCTCCTGATAATCTACCACTTCTCAAGTTCTATGTATGATTGCTTTGCTACAAGGACTGTTCTGACTGTGCCTTCCCCTTGACATAGAAAAATAAGTGTCAGTTCTTCGGTGAGATGCCCAACTACCGGTGGTTCTGAGATATCTTACAAAGGCATCGACTGGATGTTGACGGTGTTCATTTTCTCTTGGTCATGTGATACAGATCCCAGAAAAGAGCAACTAGCAGGATGGCCTGTCCAAAATTGTGCAGATTTTCCATTGGGCATCAATGCCGAAACTTCCTTCACTTATTAATCATCATTGCCTACACGAGGTTAGAGAAGCTTCCTTTTGAAAATTAATCAACCACTGACTGGATGGGTTGCGCACCAAAAATCAGGGGTGGCACCAAGTCCTACCATCAACTTCTCCGTTGTTTCTCATTGCATGTGAATATGGCATATCAGGACACAACAACGTCTCTGAGTGAAGGTATGAATAACGTGCATGTGCATCTTTTTTAATCTAATACTTACATCTCCGAATGATTGTCTATTCTGCTGTAATCACCATGATGCCATACCAACGTGCAAAGTGTGCATCAACTTTACAACGTAATAAATGAACATGAACATTGCTACATCATCCAACAACAGTGGCGGTATACTGAGCTCTGACTACGTGTATGTTTGCACATATCTGCAGTTTAATATACGATGCATGTTGACACATCGGATCTATGTATCATGGTAAGATGTGGTTGACTTGGAGGATGTCGTAACTTCTAATGGAATAGGTACATGTTGGACTAGATCCATTTGTATGCTCTTAGTGTTAATGTACTAATTAGTCCTCCTAATTTCTCTCATCATCTGCTACGTACATAGAAGTCATGAATTCACGTAAAGGTTATTGAATTGTTAGGTACAAGATTAAGTTGTCAAGGAGATTTTTGTAGGCCAGCATGTAAATGTGATCTACAGTTATATATGAATCATTTGATTTTATTCAACGGATTTTCTTTGTGTGTCTACTTTTTTTTCATTGTTGGTTATATTGGTCATCTACTGAATTATATTCGTTTATTTAATTCTTTCAAACAGGGGATATCCCCGGCCTCTATGTCATATTATGCACATCTATTTTATTAGTCATAAAATTATTAATTTATTTTTGCAGTGTATTATTGCATATTATTATCAATCACTTAATAATAATATCATTATCTCATCATGATGGATATAGTTTTCAGCATGAGTATCGATCCAGCAAGACAGTAATGTTCAATATATTGTATTTCATGGTTTTCTTTTACATGACTTCAACATGATCTAATAAGGAAACTCATTTCAGCATGACATGTGAAATTCAAGAAGGTATAAAAACTCATTTTTTGCACTAATATTCACAAAAAACTCTCCTACTAGCACAGATGATGTCTTACCAAAGAACCAATAGCAACGTCATGAAAATTTCGTGTGGAGATGACATGTCCATGTCCATTGATATGGTTGACACTCACCGCACTTAATTGATCCTCATTTTATATGTACCAATGTGTTTGTAGATTTAAATACATGTAGTATGTGAACATCATATTTTGATTTACAATATTACTATATTTATGGTGTGTTTAGCTGTTATTTTCTGAAAGAGGGTTGCCATATCCATCAAATCTCTCTTTCTCTCCACAATACTTGATGTGGTTGATTGTTTGACTAAAGGATTTAAAGGCGAAAACTGATTTGAGACGGGGTCTGTCTTATGATCCAAATAGTATAACATGGTACCTTCTAAGTGAATGGAAAAACAAACAATGGAAGCAAGGATACATATGCGTACAGATAAGCATAATGTCTGAGTTTATATTTGAATGATTTAGTTCACACTATTATGAAGAATACTTCGCGCTCCAATTAATGGAATTTTGGGAGGTAACTACAAGTTCTTTCCGTGTGGATATAGTCGGAGTATCATTACATATTTGGCACCACAATTTTAGGTCAGCTAGCTCCTTCTAGGAGGTTTATCGTATGAAAATTATGCCCATTTGGATATCCTACCTCCTTTTGGGCTTACTAGGCACACATATTTTGAGTTAAGTATTACCATCGACTTGATTAGTAGTGTAGGTTACCATCGATTAGACAAGTAGTGTAGGTTACCATTTATTAGACAAGTAGTATATGATCCAATAAAATTGAGAAAAGGTTACTTTATATACCATAAATCATTTGCATTCGTAACAAATATGTATGGTGTGCTTATAAAACATATCTTAATAAATCTTGACCTCTACATATATTTGAAGTATAAAATTATTCCTAGAAAGTATCGCTTTACAGTTATTGTATTTTATCATCAACATGCTAATTTGCTTCTCACTTATCCTTTATTAAGTTATAGTTTACAATTTTTATATTTCCAAAAGAATTGGAATCTTCTAGATGAAAAAGCTATAATTAATACCGTACTATGCAATTTAATGATCCGACAATGCTCATGTCACTTCACCCATATAATTATGGGTAGGAATTCTCCTACAACGAATGTGATTTGATGAATGACTACCACTTCTAAACCCATAAATAATAGAAGTGCTCGCAAATCTATCACAAAGGGGACAAGATACTCCTTATAAACTTCACATTAGTAGGGAAAGAAACTGACCTACTTAAAAAGATAGCACCAACAATCACTCATAAGTCGCATAAGCGAGAAATATTTATATAGGACAGCTAATTTATTCATGTAAAATATCATAAAATCACACTGAAAATTCATTTAATATATATTTTTTGCTTGAGTTATGCAAATATGGAAAAAACTACAAATTTCCATATATATTAGTAAAGAAACTAGCCCGTGCGAATGCACGGGTGGGCGACTAGTGATGGATAATTATGTCGGATGGCATTCATCATGCAACAGTCATAACATAGGGTGATACATAACTAGCTCCAATTCATCAATGTAATGTAGGCATGTATTCCATATATAGTCATACGTGCTTATGGAAAAGAACTTCATGACATCTTTTGTCCTACCCTCCCGTGGTAGCGGGGTCCTAATGGAAACTAAGGGATATTAAGGCCTCCTTTTAATAGAGAACCGGACCAAAGCATTAACACTTAGTAAATACATGAACTCCTCAAACTACGGTAATCACTGGAAAGAATCCTAGTTATTGTCACCCTGGGGATGCGGATCATAACTCGTAATAGGTGTCTACAACTTGCAAGATAGGATCAAGTACACATGTATATTCATGAAAACATAATAGGTTCAAATCTGAAATCATGGCACTCGGGCCCTAGTGACAAGCATTAATCATAGCAAAGTCATAGCAATATCAATCTCACAACGTAATGGATACTAGGGATCAAACACTAACAAAACTAACTCGATTACATGATAAATATCATCCAACCATCACCGTCCAGCAATCCTATGATGGAATTACCCACGAACGGCGGAGAGCATCATGAAATTGCAGATGAAGGATGGTTGGTGATGACGACGGCGTCGATTTCCCCTCTCCGGAGCCCAAATCCAACTCCAGATGTGCCCTCCGGAGGAAGAACAAGAGGTGGCGGCGGCTCTATATCGTACAACATGCTGAACTCTTATCTCTTATTTTTTCTCCCCAGATAGGAATATATATGAGTGGAAATGAGGTCGGAGGAGCCACACGGGCCCCACAAGCCATGGGGCACGCTCTAGGGGGGCGTCCTGTAGGCTTGTGGCCAGGTGGTGGCCCCTCTCCGGTTGAGTCTTTCGCCAATATTTTTTATTAATTCCAAAAATATTCTCCATAAATTTTCAGGTCAATCCGAGAACTTATATTTCTGCACAAAAATAACACGAAGGCAATTCTGGTGAAAACAACATGAGTCCACGTTAGTTCCATTTGAATCATGCAAATTATAGTCCAAAAAAAGGGCAAAAGAGTTTGGAAAAGTAGATACATTGGAGACGTATCAGTCGGCGCGTTGGAGGTTCTCTTACGTACCATATTTTTATAGAAGGGAAGAAATAGTTATAAGGGTTTTCTTGTAGATGCGAACATCTACAAAGGTACACCTACAACAACACTCTATCTAGTCTACTCTCTCATAAAACATTGTAAAGCTCTGATACGTCTCCAACGTATCTATAATTTTTTATGGTTCCATGCTATTATCTTGTCAACTTTGGATGTTTTATATGCATGAATGTGCTATTTTATATCTTTTTTGAGACTAACCTATTAACGCAGTGACAAGTGCCAGTTTCTGTTTTTTCCGTGTTTTTGACCCTTTTTCAGACGGTGTCCAAATGGAATAAAACTTTAGGATGTTTTTTTTGGACCAAAAGAGACCCCCGAAGGTTTGGAAGAAGGCCAGAAGAGCCACGAGGGAGTCACAAGCCCGGGAGGCGCGACCTCCCTAGGCCGCACCTACCAGGCTTGTGACCTCCTCGTGGGCCCAACCGACATAATTCCACCACCATAAATTCCTATAAATTCAGAAACCCCCGGAAAGAAACCTAGATCGGGAGTTCCGCTGCCGCAAGCCTCTATAGCCACCAAAAACCAATCTGGAGCCCGTTCCGACACCCTGTCGGAGGGGGAATCCATCTCCGGTGGCCATCTTCATCATCCCGGCGATCTCCATGACGATGAAGGAGTAGTTCTCCCTCGGGGCTGAGGGTATGTACCAGTAGCTATGTGTTTGATCTCTCTCTCTCACTCGTGTTCTTGAGATGTCTTGATTTCGATGTACCGTGGGCTTTTCTACTATAGTTGGATCTTATGATGTTCTTCCCCCTCTCCCTTCTTGAAATGAATTGAGTTTCCCCTTTGAAGTTATCTTATCGAATTGAGTCTTTGAGAACACTTGATGTATGTCTTGCACGTGTCTATCTGCGGTGATCAACTTGCGGGTTTGTGACATTGGGAACCTATGCATATGGGTTGGCACACATTTGGATATTCATGTGAGTACTCGATGTATGTTTTGGTGATCAACTTGCGGGTTTCGTGACATTGGGAACCTATGCATATGGGTTGGCACAGGTTTTGACTCTCCGGTAGAAACTTCGGGGCACTCTTTGAAGTTCTATGTGTTGGTTGAATAGATGATTGTGAGATTGTGTGATGCATATCATATAATCATGCCCACAGATACTTGAGGTGACAATGGAGTATATAAGTGACATTAGGGTCTTGGTTGATATGTGTCTTAAGGTGTTATTCTTGTATGAACTCTATGATGGATCGAACGGAAAGAATAGCTTCGTGTTATTTTACTACGTACTCTTGAATAGATCGATCAGAAATAATAACTTTGTGGTGGTTTCGAACCCGACAATAATCTCTTCATTTGTTCTCTGCTATTAGTGACTTTGGAGTGACTCTTTGTTGCATTTTGAGGGCTAGTTATATGATCCAATTATGTTATCATTGTTGAGAGAACTTCACTAGTGAAAGTATGAACCCTAGGCCTTGTTTCCACACATTGCAATACCGTTCGTGCTCACTTTTGTTACTAGTTACCTTGCTGTTTTTTTAATTTCAGATTACAAAGACCTATATCTACCATCCATATTGCACTTGTATCACCATCTCTTCGCCGAACTAGTGCACCTATACAACTTACCTTTGTATTGGGTGTGTTGGGGACACAAGAGACTCTTTGTTATTTGGTTGCAGGGTTGCTTGAGAGAGACCATCTTCATCCTACGCCTCCCGCGGATTGATAAACCTTAGGTCACCCACTTGAGGGAAAATTGCTACTGTCCTACAAACCTCTGCACTTGGAGGCCCAACAACGTCTACAAGAAGAAGGTTGCGTAGTAGACATCAAGCTCCTACTCCATCGAACACCGTTTTCCAATCTTTGATCTCGCCCAGGATAAGGAAAACTTGTCTCTTAGCATGCACATGTTGATGCGTCCTACTAAAGAATCTAGCGTTACTTTATTTCCGAAGTGTTCAAGTCATGCAAATGACTATACTGTCAAAACCATTTTGTGTCCACCGGTTTAAATCTAGCTCTATTGAGGAGACACTAGTCAATGAGTGTATTGGTCTCTGAAGGCGCCTGGATAGGAAGGCGAAGCATGTCGAAGCAACAATGCCAAACCTCCCGAGCGTAAGTGCATAGCATTGTGATGTGCTCTACCGTGTCTTCACTTTGCAAGCATGTAAAGCGCGTCAAAGTTTGGTCCTATAACCCATGGCGGGCCCTATGGTCAACAGTCCAAAGGCGATGTTGTGAGGCCATCCAAGTGAAAAGCTTCATCTTGAGGGGTGCATAGCTTCGCCAAATCGCTTTCGCAGTAGGAGCCCGAGTGAGACCCTCACACAATCTTCCATAAGTAGCCTTGACCGAGTACTTGCCTCCTCACCCACACATGACCACCAAAAGTTATCCGTTCTATGTGCCTCCCGCTGCACCATAGCAATGGCATGACGTAAGTGCATGAGTTGAATTTGTTCCATGAAGGAGATGTCACCGATGATGTCCAACATCCAGGAATCATCCATAGTGGCCTACTCAACAGTTGTGTGGTTGATGACCTGAGTACCAACCATGTCAAGGATGCATGGCGTGATGTCAACAATTGCAAATCCATGTATCCATCTCTCTCTCCACAAAAGTACTCGGTCTCCTCGCCCCACCTGAATAGAAACAAGACTGTCGAACACCTATCGGGCTTCTTTGTCGACAACCATTGCGAGACCATTCCAAGGTTTGTTAAGATCCACTCTTCTGAGCCACTCCCATCGAACCCCCAAGCCCTCCGAACTTGACCGGTCTGCATATGGTGTTCCACACCACCAAACACTACCCTCCCTTCACTTTGTCCTTGCCTGCACAGAAGAATGACCGCATCCAAGAGTCAACGTCGTCAAAAACCCAATTATGGGCCTCCAGAACCATGAATTGATGCACCTGTCTTGCGGAGATCACATATTTAGCCAACACAAGTTTGCCCGGTCTTTGAATGAGGTCCCTTTTTCAAGCCGCTATGAATCTTCTCACCAAGTCCAACATGGGCTTCCAATCTGCTCTTATTAATTGGTTCACAACCAATTTCAAACCCAAGTAATGACACGGAAACTCTATGAGCGTGCACTGCAGCAGATTACCAACTCTTACCTTACCATCCGTCTTTCCGCAAATTACCATAGTTGTGGACTATCTATAGTTAACCGCCAGCCCCATAGCTTCTCTGAATGCAACAAGTGCTTCTTTGAAGAATTGGATGTCAAGCCTACTTGGACGTATGAAGAATGCCACATCATCTGCATAGATGGAGACGCATTACGTCACCGATATGCCTTTGTAAGAGCTAAGCACACCGTGATCGAGTACTTTAGCAACCATGATCATGAGGGCCTCCATAGCAATGATGAAAAGCAGTGGTGGGATTAGATCTCCTTGTCAAAGTCCCTCGGCATGGAATATGTATGTGCGTGGCATTCCGTTGACCAAAATGCGCATAGAGGTCGATTGCAACAGAATATTCAACTATTTTAATCACCCCTCTCTGAACATTTTGGCTCTGAGAATATCAAATAAGAATGGCCAGGAAAGGGACTCGAAAGCACGTGATATGTCGAGCTTGAAGAAGACACCTGAACATTTTCTCGCCGAAATCTTCCATGCCACTTGTCTAACCAGCAAGATATTGCCGTGAAGATTCCTTTCCTTAATGAATACAGACTGATTGAATGCCACCAAGTTCTTCATGTGGGGTTGCTGACGAATAGGTAGAAGTTCGAAGAAAATCTTGGCCATGTTATGTGGTAGGCTTATAGGCCGAAAATCACCCACGAGATGCGCATACACCTTCTTAGGAAGAAGCATGATCAAAGCCCGGTTTAACTTGGAAAACCTTCTTGCATATCCAATGTACAACTTCAGAAAGACAACCATGATATCATGCTTGATTATTGGTCAAGCACATGAAAGAGCTTTCCAATAAAGCCATCTGGTCCTAGCGCCCGATCAGGATGTAACTCTTCGATTACCGACCACACCTCCTCCTCTGTGAAAATCTCTTCAACATCATTCATCTCCAATGTAGTCAGTCCCAAGAAGTCCAAGTCCAATGTGTGGTTAATAGTGTAAGGCATCCTGATAAGGTTCTAAAAGGACTCTGAGAACACCTCCTTCATCCTGGCATGATCCGTAATGATCTCATCCCCATGCTTTAGGTGCGGGATGAAGTTCCTAGCTCTACATCCATTAGCCAGTTCTTGAATGAAGTTGATATTTGCATACCCTCTCGAATCCTTCGATACCGAAAATGTTATCTATCGATTGTTATTTCCAAAGAGGCTACTCTGAGCAACTTGAGCTTTAAAGTGTGCCTAAGCTAGATCTTGAGCGGAGAGAGCTGCCGAACATCTTGAGCTTTGTCAAATCTGAAAATCACGCATGTGGACACCACGATCTGTACCTTGATGTTCCTTGCTTTCCTTTGTCCCCAAGCTTCAAGGACAGCCACAACGTTGCAGACGAGAGCATCTAATCTTTTGAAGGGGTCCATAATGATATCATCGCATGTCCATGCCTCCCTAACTACCTCATCAAAGCCGTCCAACTTAGTCTAGTACAACTCGAAGCGGAAGCGCTTCTTGCTGATCAACGGTGCACTAGTAGTGAGGTGCAGTGGTGCATGGTTCGAAACCCTTGTGGATAAGGCTTGTAGCAACCAATCCGTGTAGTTCAGTTCCGAGTCCATCGAGACCAACACATGGTCAATCTTCGTAAGCATGGGTGTATCCCTCTCATTGGACCATGTGAATTGTCGGCCATGCATATAAAGCTCCTTGAGTTCATCGTTGTCCACAAAATTTCTAAACTTATTCATCATGCTCCTGTTAAAGTTGGTTTTTCTCTTTTCTGGCGCCCTAAGAATCACATTAAAGTCTCCAAGGCCATCCATGGTTCGGGGCATACCGTCCTTCTAGCCTCCAATTCCTCCAAGAAGTTTGTTTTGAGCTTGTCCCCTTGAGGTCCATAGACCATCTAAATCCACCACTCTTCCCCTTTCTCAGGCTAGACCCTGCCCGTTAGGAAGTTAGGGTCCATTTGCACATGATTCACATCCAAGATGGTACGGTCCCAAGCTAAGATAATGCCACCATGAGTCTCTAACGTCGGAAAGTACGCAAAGCCATCAGAGGATGGCACTAAGCATTGGATAACAACATATTGGTCGATTACATCCATTTTGGTTTCTTGTAGACCGACTAGACCAACTCTGAACGAACTTACAAACTCCTTCACAGCTTTGCGCTTGGCCGGATTATTGTGGCCGCAAACATTCCAATATAGGATGGAGGGGTTTAAATCCATAACACATGGATAAACCACCACCACCACCACCAAGCAGAGGCCTAAATCGCCTCCACCTCTTTGACGATCATTGCCAAACTCTCCCCAAGTGGAGCTCCCTTGCCAAATAAGGCTGCAATGATGCGAACATGTGAAAGCACAATTACTCCTTGAGGTGGTTTTGATAATTTATCACAACATATGTGTCATTGAACTAATAATCTTATTTAAGTATATTTCAGAAAAATGTCAAAGATGCATCGGCTAAGGATTGTGAGGAGAACCCCTTGATGCAAGGAAAGGAATAGGTTTGGCCAAGCTTCAAGCTACAAGACTACATTTTATATTTGTGAGAAATCACATTTGAGTCCATAGGAAAGCCAATACTATTAAACGGGGGTGAGGTATCTATGATGAATTTGTTGCTCAAGTGCTTAGAGATAGCCACCAAAAATACTCACCCATTCTCCCACATAATTCTATATCCAAAGCCTAAACATCAAAATCGGTGCCACCAATACTTTTCAATTGGCCCTATCGATGTTTTCACACACAAAACCTTTGCCAAACACTAGAATCTGGGTACCACCAACATTCCATTCGGTGCAACTAAAAATCAGTGACCAACTTCCTCGTTAGTCGTTTCCAAGAATCGGAAATTTCGAGTCTTGGAATCGATCTCACCGAGATTTGGAAACTGCCCTAGGTCACCGTATTGGTACCACTAAGGTTCCTATATCGGTCTCACCGAGAATTCCAAAATTACCAAATTTTGTGCAAATCGGTGCTACCGAGATTCACTTTGGTTTCACCGAGTTGGGCAATAATGTTGTAACGGTTGGATTTTTGGAGATGCCTATATATACCCTTCCACCATCTCTCATTCGCAGAGGAAGCACTCAGAACACACATACACTTTCCATATCCATTTTTCTGAGAGAGAACTACCTACTCATATGTTGAGATCAAGATATTCCAATCCATCCATTTGAAACATGATTTCTAGCCTCCCCAAGTTGCTTTCCACCAAATCAATCTTTTCTACCCATGCCAAATCTATGAGAGTGATTGAGTGTTGAGGATACTATCTTTTGAAGCATAAGAGCAAGGAGTTCATCATTCTACTGCATCTATTACCTTTTGGAGGGTGGTACCTCCTAGATTGGTTAGTTGTCGCTTGGGAGCCTCCTACTTCATATTGTGAAGTTGAATCAAGAAGTTTGTACAGACAAGGAGATCGCCTACTTTGTGAAGATCTACGCCGAGTAAGGCTAATTCTTTGTTGACATAAGCCATGGTGGAATAGACAATGCCGCTTCTTCGTGGGCCCCTCGTGGGTGGATCCCTCCATGGACTCTCGCAGTCGTTACCCTCTGTGGGTTGAAGTCTCCACTAACGTGGACGTACGATAGCACCACCTATCGTAACCACGCCAAAATAGCCATGTCAACCTTTGTGTTTGATCTTCCTATCCCTACCCTCTACTTAAATATGCATGCCATTACTTTTCGTTGCAATACTCTTAGACTTGCATATGTAGGGTGTGCTTGACTAGTTACAATTGCTAAAATTGGCCCATAACTAAAATTGGGAATAAACTAGGTTTTTTTGGGTCAAGTAGTCTAATCACCCCCTCTAGACATACTTTAGATCCTATAATTGGTATCAGAGCTTTGCTCTCTATTGCATTGGTTTCACAACCTAGGAGAGTATGGCGTCTAGTGAGCGAAATTATCACCATGGGGATCCATATTTTGATGGTACAAACTTTGCTAGTTGGAAGCATAATGTGAAAATGCATATTCTTGGTCATAACCCCGTCGTTTGGGTTGTTGTTCATGTTGGTTTGCAAGGTGTATTCTTTGGTGATGGAAAGGAAAGGAACCGAATCACGAAGTGACAACAGATGAATTGAAGATGTTGAAATACAACGCTCAAGCATGCGACATTCTATTCAATTGCTTATGCCCCGAAGAGTTCAACAAGATCAGCCGTCTTGAGAATGACAAGGAAATTTGGGACACTTTGATTGATATGCACGAAGGTACCCAATCTATGAGGGAATCTAAGTTGGATGTGCTACAAAGTCAGCTCGACATGTTCAAGATGATGGATGGTGAAGGAGTCACTAAGATGTACTCTAGGCTAGCTCTCATCACAAATAAGATTGCTGGCTTAGGAAGCGAAGAGATGACTAGCAAATTCATCATCAATAAGATACTTAGAGCCTTGGATGGAAAGTACGACACAATGTGCACATTGATCCAAATGATGCCAAACTACAAAGAACTCAAGCTAACAGAAGTCATTGGAAGGATTGTACCTCATGAAATATGACTCAAGGACAAAGAAGAGTTGCACAACATGTCAAGCGGTGCTTACAAAGCTTAAAGTGATGCCCCCGCTACTTCAAATGAGAACCTTGTCACCAATGAAGAGATAAGCCTCATGGTCAAGAAATTCAACAAGTTCTACAAGTGTAGAGGCAAAGAGAGAAGCTCGAGTTCAATATATGAAGAGAAGCGTTCATCTAGTCGTGGCCGAAATTTCTACAATTGTGGAAGTCCCGGACACTACTCCAATGAGTTCTATCCCCCCACGAAAGAATATAAGAGTCACCTAGAAGATGAAGCTCAATGGAATAGTCACCTAGAAGAGAGAGAAGGAGTAGAGAAGATCATTATGAACGAAGATCCTCCCTAAGAAGCAAGTAATCAGAGAAGAAGGACAAGTACACCAAGAGCCACTCAAGAAGAAGACATCAAGCTCATGTTGGTGAATGTGTATCCGGCTCCGAGTGCCACAGCCAATCTGAGAAAAGCTACCACTCCAATATCAACTATAGTCAAGATGAAGGTGTTGCTGGTCTTGCACTCGTATCCTCCAACTCCTTTGACATATTTGATTCACCAAATGAAGGGATTGGAAACTGCTTCATGGCTCAAGGCCCCGAGGTATCACACCCCGATTACTTTGACTTTAATAGTGATGAGGATGACTTGGTAGGAGAAGATGGCTTGCTCTTTGATGAAACTAGTGATGGCTTTCTCTTTAATGAAACTAGTGATTATAATGAAAATGAACTTGTTGATAATTATACTAGTCAAGATAAGTCGTGTGATGATGATAAGAAGGAGATTGAGCGTCTAACTAAAGAATTAAATACTCTTAAGTTAGCTCATCAATCTACTTTAGAAGATCATTGAGAGCTTGCAAGAACTCATGATAAGCTATGCTTCGAGAAACTAAATTTAGAGAAAGAACATGAGTTTCTAAAAGCAATGAATGATGATCTTAGAAAGAAGAGTTCTTCTTATCGATCCAAACAATTACTCTTGTCTATTTTTGTTCCACAAGTGAAACCCAAGAACACTAGTAACAAAGGAAAGAAGGTTTCTTCATCTAGGAACAACAATACTAATGCTAAATCAAATGATATTGTTGCTAGTAGCTCTCTTGATTCCACTAATGATTCTCTTAGACAAGTTACACTTGAGCAAGAAAATGATTTATTGAAAAGAATTATATAGAGAAGTGTCTTCAAGAGTCTTGCCAGAAGTATGAAATTTGAGGAGATTGTACGCAAGCAAGGAGGACACCAGAAGAAGCAAGGTGTTGGCTACTTCAATGCCAACGGAGTTGAATGGGAAGAAGGTCAATACCCCATCCCAAAGTTTGTTCCCCAAAAGGACAAGTATGATCCTACTCTCCCCAAGGGAACAAGCTCCCAAATTGACCTTCCACCACAAGACCACAAGGGCAAGTACAAGCTTCGAGAGGAGTTTGACTCATTTGAGGAAGAACCCTAAGCCATGGTCAAGTGGATCCCCAAGGCCACTACTAGCTCTACTTCATCAAGTGCTACCACAACTCCAAGGATCTACATCAAGCTGATGTGGGTCCCCAAGAAGAAAAACTAGAGAAGTTCTTGAGTGGTGACTCCGCCAATAAAATTCACTCATATTCATTTTGGAAGAAGTATATGCAATCAATTCCAACTTTACGCATTAATTCAAGGAGGCGCATATTCCCTCAAAGGTAAGCAAGGGACAAGGTAATTAATAAATCAATGGACATCATCTCATATGTACTTCATTCCATGTCCATAGAAATCCTTGTATTTGTTCCTTGTCTATGGGACTCACCCATGTAGGTGATAAGAGTAAGAAACAACGAGCATTGCTCCCAACTCAAGATGATCTTCATCAACAATGAGCATCCACCACTACTACACCTACGTGAAGTGTTCTGTGACAAAACCCAAGGTTATTTTATCCCTCTTAGGGGGGATGTCACATCAAGGGGGGGATTTACTCTAAGACTTGAGTTAAATCATCTCTTAAGATGTGAACAGATTGAAAGCTTTATGTAAAAGTTGCAACCCCTCTTGTGCTTAAACGATGAGTATGACCGATTATTAGAGCATATTTCTCAACGTGTGGTTTTGGTAATTGATGACAATCCCTATGGACTAATGGTTGCCTTGAGTTATATCCGAAGGATTTGTCCATAGGCATTTCTTGAAGTCCATATGTTGGTTTCAAGAAGTTTATATGATGAACAAGGTGGTATTCAAGGTTTTATAGAAAGATTGGTCATAAAGACACAAGTTCGATCAAGACTAAGTCAAAGAGTCTATCAAGTTGATCAACACACAAAGCTTGAAAGATGTAACGAGAGGGATCAAGTGATCCCATGATATGGTAAGCATTTTCCATTACGCTTTGTGTACTAACCCATGGTCTTCATGAGAGTTCTGTGTGGGGTTAGGTGTGTTTCCATGGGCTTGCGTCAAGAGGAATATCACATACAACCCATGGAGGATGACATCAAGTGGTGATCATCATCAAGATTACGGTGTGCAAGTTCAAGTGGAGCATCATGAAGATATCATGCTTGAAGCTTGTCGTCCATTGTGGTCGCAATGGACTTGTGAAGATGTGCTTAAGAGTGGCTCACCCATAGGGAGTACGGGGGAGCAATCAACTAGTCTTCATCAAGCCAACACAATCAAGAAAGGTGGTCCATCTTTAGGAAGTCAAGATTGTGATCATCTAGCTGAAGTGGACTATGTGCAAGGTATAGAGTTGCCCTTGATAGGTTTTCTATTTTAGGATAGATTGCCATACTGTCAAGGGGGGATCTCAAGTGAGTAGCTTGATCGTATCGTTCATTGAGAGCTTAAACCATTCCCATCCTTGCATAATCTTTCTTGGTTCTTGTTTGGTGTTTCTCTTTGTGAGTTTTGGAGCTTATGGTCATCTTCATCACAAGCTCGAGTTCATCGAAAACGGAGTCCATATGTATCTTCTATGATGTCTTCAATGTTGGAATTTTTGCGAGTTTTTCACTCATAGAGGTTTCACATCTCTATATCATTTGCATTTTGTACTACCTCTTCTTAAGATAACAAGCCGCTCTTGGATAGCTCTTGTCGTCGTGAATCCAACTAGCTTGAGTTTGCTCATTTTGGAGCTTGAGTTTGCTAATTCATGTTTTTCATCTATTGCTCCACTTGTGCCTGGAAATATCCTACCTCTTATGATCGGTAGTACTGCCGTGGCAGCGCTATTACCGCTCTAGGGCAGAAGTGTTGCGGCCAGTTCCGCTGCCTAGTGCCACTGCCCATGGGTCTCGACACTTTTCGTGTTGGACTGATCGGTTTTTGGAGCCGTAGTGCAGGGAAGTAGTACCGCCTAACAAGTGGTAGTACCGCTTGTTACTACCGCACCAGAACCTCTTGGTATTTCTGCGATAGGTGTGTAACATGTCCTGGGAGGATATAGGTGGCTGTACTACCTCTTATGATCGGTAGACCTCTCCTTTCAGTGGTAGTACCGCTCTGGCAGTACTACCGGCTTCTACCTCCCTTGTTGAATGCTGCCCTCTGCCCCAGCGGTAGTACTGGTCCCCATTGGAGCGGTACTACCTCTTATGGGTAGTACTACCGCTCCCTGGAGCGGTAGTACCTCTCATATGCGGGCTGAGGGGGTAACAATTGGATTTCCCCTTCCTATAAATGGGGTTCTTCTTCCCCATTGAACCCCATCCTTTGAGCTAGTATTCTCCCCCCATTGTTGACCCTCTTCGACTTGCTAACTCTCAATCCCTCCAATTATTCTTGCTAGTTCTTGAGGGAAAAGAGAGAGGACATCTAGATACACATTTCCACTAATCACTTTCTCCTCTATATGAGGGGAACCCCTTGGATCTAGATCTTGGAGTTCTTCGTGTTCTTCTTTGTTCTTCCTCTCATTTTCTTCCATAGCATTAGTTGTTGTGGAGGGACTTGGGATAGAAGGACTTGGGTACTCCATGTGCCCTTGCCATTTCATTTGGTGCATAGGTTTGAGTTCTCCATGGTGATACGTGGAAGTGAAGTTTGATAAGCTTATTAATCTTGGGTGCTTGGTACCCTAGAGCTTATTCTTCTTGGGTGGTTTGACATCCTAGAAGCTTGGTGGTGCCTCACAGCTCAACCATTGTGGTGTAAATCTTTGGGAAAGCGTCGATCTCTTCAATTAGGTTGTGGAGATTTCCCGAGCATTTGAGGTCATCTGTTGGAGCCTCCAGTTAAGTTGTGGAGATTGCCCCAACCCTGGTTTTACGGGTTCGGTGACCACCTTGAAGGGCCCCTTAGTGGAATTACGGCATCTTGCATTGTGCGAGGGCGTGAGGAGATTACAGTGGCCTTAGTGGATTCTTGGGGAGCATTGTGCCTCCACACCACTCCAAATGGAGATTATCATCCGCAAGGGTGTGAACTTTGGGATACATCATCGTCTCCACGTGCCTCGGTTATCTCTTACCCGAGCCCTTTACTTATGCACTTTACTTTGTGATAGCCATATTGTTTCTTGTTATATATCTTGCTATGACTTAGTTTGTTATCTTTCTTAGCATAAGTTGTTGGTGGACATAGGTGAGCCTAGTTATTTTAGGTTTTGTGCTTGACTAATTAAACGTTAGTTTTATGCCTCATTATTTCAGGCCTAAACCGTAATTATTTTAAAGCGCCTATTCATCCCCCTCTAGGTGACATCCACGTCCTTTCACCTATGATCAAGTATTGTTGCTTGCCTCCTAAGTCAATATACTCATATGTAGATGATATTGTCATCGCCAAAGTGCTTGGTAGATACTAGAGTGGTTGTGCATGTTTGCCATGTTTTATTTGACATCTTATTGTGTGAGCATGTTGGTATGCATATCTTTGCTCATTCGAGGATATCCAATTGTTGTTATTTGGCTTTTCGTTTTTATTTGGCCAATTGGATATACAAGAATTCCTAAGTACCCCACTCTAGATATCTATGTTTTCTTATCTAAAATTCTTTTCTTGCTACATCATAAAATTTGAGCAAGCACTTTAGGGACACTCTACGTGAGTAGCACTCGAAGATCCATCACAACAAGAGCTGACTTCTAAAACCTCCCATGTGCCACTCGGTGTGACCAACTCCAAAATCACGGTCCCACCAAAGCACTAGGGTTGATCTGGTTTTTTGATCTTAGTACCAACGGTTTTTAAATCTCGGCCTCACCGAGTTTCACTGTCATCTGACAGTTATGGAACTCGGTGTCACCGACAGCAATATATATATATATATATATATATATATATATATATATATATATATATATATATCAGCGTACCGACTTTTGAAATTCGCTATCTAACATCGTCTCCCGCAAGCCCATGTTGTTGTGCTCTCGTCGCCAGGACATCGCCCTTCGTCTCCCGCGTGCCATCGCTGCAGGAGTCCTTGTCGCCGACGGAAATCCCTCCTCCCATCGCCTCCGTAGGAGATCTTCACCAAGAGTAGGGTAAATATCTCGCCCCTTTGCGCTCCTTATCCGATTCATGTGCATTAGGCTCAGTTCCAAATCTTGCCGCAGTATGAGATTGATTCATCCACAAATCATATCCCGTAGAATAGACGAATGATGAATTTTAGGGTTAGGTCTCCATTTTTCTTCATCTAGGAGTCAGGGATGAAAGGGATCGGTGTCACCTATTTCTATGATAGGACTTCTAAGAACCATCTCGGTGAGACCGAGTATCACTTTTCGATGCTACCGAAAATTGTGACCAAGTGTGTGTTGATCAGATGGTAAGTCTCGGAAGCTTCGATATTTTCATCTTAGTAGAACCGAAACTCACAAAAGCTGATACTTAGAATTAAAATTTGGAGTTCAACTTATGAAAATATCTGTGTTTTGTGATACTCATCCATTCCTTCTCTTCTACTACTATTCATGGGGTCGGCTTGTTTGCTTGTCAGCTTATCAACATGTCACGTTCTGAAGACAGCGAGAATTTTTCGAGAGAGCCAAGTGTGGAAATGGACTCGGGCACTATCGTGAGAAGACTGCTTCTGATCGAGGTACTCCAAGTTCACATGATATGAAAGGCTCCAACCAGGTCCAGAAAGAAGCTAAACTCAGATGAGGAGGATTTTGACTTCATCCATGAAGAAAGAATTCCTCACAAGCAAAAGGAGAGGGTCATAGTCAAGAAAACTGTGAGAAAGGAGTATGTCAAGGTTGATACTATGAGAGCTTGAGAGACTGCTCAGAAAGGGATGACACTCACGCTTGAGAACCCCACCTCCAAGCAAGCTAAGAAACCAGGGCAGAAGAGAGCGAGTAAGAGAGTTGTGCATGTTATTGGAAGGCCATCATCTATGTATGAAAATCGAAATGAAGCTGCTGACGAGGAAGAGGAAGAGGAACCTGCTAATCCACCTCCTTCCAAGAAGAACAAGCTGATGGGTGATGCTATGCCCAACAAGTCTGCTCCAAAGACAAAGTCTTCTACTCCCAAGGCCCAGAAGCATGTAGCTCCTAAGGCGAGGAGGACTACTAGGGATATTCCTGCAACAGAAAAGAACAAAGGCTCTGCATGCAGAGATGTTGCTACAGAAGAAGAAGAAGAACATGTTGTGCCGAGGAAGCTGAGGGCTCACCTACCATTGCACAATGATGCTCATCCTGTAGCAGAGGATATAAATAAGAGAAGAGATCAGGGTATGGGATTGTGGAGAGCTGCAGATCCCTATGGTGTTAGGAGAAGAAAAGTTGTTGATGCTTGCTTTCATACCAAAGATCAACAATATTTTTATGAGAGAATGCCATTGGACAAGAGTCCTACTGTAAGTGATATGAGATATGTAGATTGGGACTACATTAAGAAACATGAGGACTTCTTTCCTCATGCGAGAGAGAACTTTAGGGCTATTGACATTGAAAATTTTGTTGGCACAGAGATGACATCGTGGAATGATGAGATGATCATGGAATTCTACTCCACTTCACATTTTTATCCAGATGGTAGGATTTTATGGATGACTAAAGGCGAGAGATATGAGTCAACTGTTGAGGAGTGGGAAACCATCATACGTGCTCCAAAGGTTCAAGAGTGTGACTTGGATGTGTACTCTGAACCACAAATGAATCACAACTATATGGATAATACATACAATCTAGTGCCCCACAAGTATCTGAAGACACACAAGCTTGGCTCTATCTATTTCCTACAAGCAGAAATACCGACTACCAACACTATTATGAGGTACACACTGATGCCTAAATTAGGAGATGATAAGATGATTAGAGGGTATTCCATCAACATGCTGCACCACATTGACACTCATACAAGGATTAGAGTGATGGATATGATAGTTGAGACTGTTAGGAGGACTGCTCATCAGAAGATATCCTCTAGATATGCTCCATACATCCAGATGTTGATCAACTCCAAGACAAAGAATAATGCATATCTACTTGATCGTCCTCATTTGCCACTATAGCCTGAATTCGAAGACAATGAAGTTGTGATGGACCCCAGCCATCCCAGTTCAGCTTCAGCTCATGTACAGGCACATGCAGCATCAGAGATAGAGGCACCCAAAGCAGCTCCATCTCCACAGTTGAGAACGAGAGAGGAAGAGATGACGTTCCTATTCAGCACTATCCAGGGGATGTAGAAGAAAATTACAAACATCTTGTTGAACCGGAAGAGTCTTGAGAGGATCATGGAGTCAAAATTCCATGACCTAGATATCAAATTGTTGGAGTTGACTACCACTGTTGAGCATCTAAAACGGGAAGTTGATGCATTACACACACCTTGCTCTAGCAACGATGATGAGGATGATACATCTCTTCCCACTACCACTCAGTCCAGGACTTAGGCCAGATCTTCAGTTGTGCCAGTTTTCAAAGCCAGACCAACTTCATCAACCCATGCTTCAACACCTTCAGCTCCATTAGCTCCACCAGCTCCTACACCTCTAGTGTCAACACCTCCACCTCAGAGGACTTCAACCTATGGCTTCACTGATGCTCTCTTGTTGACTCCATCAACAACTATTGGAGGATATTGAGTCCAGAGCGACACTTAGTTATAGGCCTTTGAACTTTTTGGTAGCTTGTTGCCAAAGGGGGAGAAGTGTATAGATCATTAGGGCTTTGAGAGAGAGGTTTTTTTTATGTTTTTATTGCTCACTTTGTTTTTCAAAACATTTGGTGTTCTGGAAATATTAAACTTCGTTGTGTTTTATCATACGCTTTGATTGTTGATGCTACCACTTTATATCTTTGAGCTATCTACATGATGATCATTCACTCATTATTTTGTGTTATGTGCATTTCTATTCATTCATATCATTTATGCGCACCACCAAGATGTATGTGACATGAAAGAGTAACCAATGATCCTAATCGATTATGCATTTGTATTCAAACACAAATTCAAAATAATGCACAAATTTAGGGGGAGCTCTTACTTTTCGCATACTTCTCAAAGCATCAATGCTAATCATTGATTATATCTTTTGTCGAATCTTCAACCTATATGTTATCATCAATTACCAAATAGGGGGATACTGAAATCACAATTACTCCCTAAGGTGGTTTTGATAATTGATCACAACATATGTGTCATTGAAATAATGATCATATCTAAGTACATTTCAAAAAAGTTCAAAGATGCATTGGTTAAGGATTGTGAGAAGAACCCATTGATGCAAGGAAATGAATAGGATTGACCAAGCTTTAAGATACACGACTCTACATTTTATATTTGTGAGAAATCACATTTGAGTCCATAGGAAAGCTAATAATATTAAAAGGGGGTGAGGTATCTATGATGAATTGGTTGCTCAAGTGCTTAGAGATAGGCACCAAAAATACTCAACCATTCTCTTACAAAATTATTTGTCAAAGCGCAAACATCAAAATCGGTGCCACCAATATTTTCCACTCGGTCCTACCAATTTTTCCATAGACAAAACCTTTGCCAAACCTAGAATCTCGGTACCACCAACATTCCATTTGGTGCGACCGAAAATCAATGACCAACTTTCTGGTTAGTCATTTTGAAGAATCAGAAATTTTGAGTCTTGGAATCTGTCTCACTGAGATTTGGGAACTGCCCTAGGTCACCATATCGGTACCACCGAGAATCCTATATCGGTCTTACCGAGAATTCAAAAGTTACCACACTTTGTGCAAATCGGTGTCACCGAGATTCACTTCAGTTTCACCGAGTTGGTCAATAATGTTGTAACAGTTGGATTTTGGGATATGCCTATATATACCCTTCCACCATGCTACCTCTTGAGCTTGCGTTGGTTTTTCCCTTGAAGAGGAAAGGGTGATGCAGCACAGTAGCAGTAAGTATTTCCCTCAGTTTGAGAACCAAGGTATCAATCCAGTAGGAGTATCAAGGCAAGTCTCCAAAGTACCCGCGCAAAAACAGCAAACTTGCACCCAACGCTACAAAGGGGTTGTCAATCCCTTCATGGTTAACTGCAAGGTGAGATCTGAAGGCAGTAAGTGCAACAAAGTAAAAGTGTAAGGCTGAAAATATGATGTGAATTTCACCCGAGGGCCATAGTGTTCACTAGAGGCTTCTCTCATGATAGCAAGTATTACGGTGGGAGAACGAATTACTGTCGAGCAATTGATAGAACCGCGCAAATTCATGACGATATCTAAGGCAATGATCATACATATAGGCATCACGTCCGAGACAAGTAGACCGATACTTTCTGCATCTACTACTATTACTCCACACATCGACCGCTATCCAGCATGCATCTAGTGTATTGAGTTCATAACAAACAGAGTAACGCCTTAAGCAAGATGACATGATCTGGAGGGATAAATTCATGGAATAGATATAAACCCCAACCTTTTAACCCTTGACGACAACAACACGATACGTGCCTCGCTACCCCTTCCGTCACTTGGTGAGGTCACTGCACGGTATGAACCCAAAACCAAGCACTTCTCCCATTGCGAGAATTATAGATCAAGTTGGCCAAACGAAACCCCACAACTGGAAGAGAATTACAAGGCTATGAAATCATGCATATAATAGATAAGAAGGAACTCAAATAAGATTCATAGATAATCTGATCAGAAATCCACAATTCATCAGATCTGGACAAACACACCGCAAAAGAAGATTATATCGGATAGATCTCCATGAAGTTCATGGAGAACTTTGTATTGAAGATCCAAGAGAGAGAAGAAGCCATCTAGCTACTAGATATAGACCCAAAGGTCTATGGTGAACTACTCACGCATCATTGGAGAGGCAATGGTGTTGATGAAGAAGCCCTCCGTGTCCGAATCCACCCTCCTGCAGGGCACCAGACCGTGCCCCAGATGGGATGTTGTGGAGACACAAGTATTTTCGTGGCTCTTTTTCATGGTTTCAGATTTTTTGGGGATTTATAGGCGGAAGAACTAGGGCAGGGGAGCCACAGGGGGCCCACAAGCCTGCTAGGCCCGCCCTGGGTGGCTTGTGACCTCCTCCGAGGTCCCCTGCCGTGGTTCTCAAGTCTCCCGCGTGTCTTCTGTTCCAGAAAAAATCTTTTCGGAGGTTTTATTCCGTTTGGACTCCGTTTCATATTCTCGTGTAAAAAAGGTCAAAAACACGGAAAAAACAGGAACTGGCACTTGGCACTGAGTTAATAGGTTAGTCCCCAAAAATATATAAAATATCATATTCATGCATACAAAACATCCAAAGATGACAAGATAATAGCATGGAACCATCAAAAATTATAGATACGTTGGAGACGATCAAGCATCCCCAAGCTTAACTCCTTCTCGTCCTCGAGTAGGGAAGTGATAAAGACTGAATTTTTGATGTGAAATACTACCTAACTTATTTGTCCTTTGTAACTTCTTTCTTGTGTCATGAATGTTCAGATCCGTGAGATTCAAAACAATAGTTTGGTATTGACATAAAAACAATAATACTTCAAGCATACTAGCAAAGTAATCATAACTTTTGAAATAACAAGGCCAAAGAAAGTTATCCCTACAAAATCATATAGTCTTGCTATGCTCCATCATCCCCACACAACGAATTTAAATCATGCACAACCCCGGTATTGGCCAAGTAATTGTTTTCGCACTCTTACTTTCTCAAACTTTTTCAACTCTCACGCAGTACATGAGCGTGAGCCATGGATATAGCACTATAGGTGGAATAGAATGTGGTGGAGGTTGTGAGGCAAAAAGGAGGAGATGGTCACATCGACTCGGCGTATCAAAGGGCTATGGATATGCCCATCAATAGATATCAATGTGAATGAGTAGGGATTACCATGCAACGGATGCACGAGAGCTATAAGTATGTGAAATCTCAAAAGAAGAACTAGTGGGTGTGCATCCAACTTGCTTGCTCACGAAGACCTATGGAAATTTTGACGAAGCCCATCATTGGAATATACAAGCCAAGTTATATAATGAAGATTCCCACTAGTATATGGAAGTGTCAAAACAAGAGACTTTCTATCATGAAAACATGGTGCTATTTCGAAGCACAACTGTGGAAAAAGTTAGTAGCATTGTCCGTTCTCTCTTTTTCTGTCATTTTTTTGTTTGGGCTCTTTGGCCTATTTCCATATTATTTGTGGGCAAGTTTGGCCTCTTTTTTTTTATTTCCTCACATGGGACAATGCACTAATAATGATGATCATCACACTTTTATTTACTCACAGCTCAATGCTTAGAACAATGACGACTCTTATAGGAAATGCCTCCGGCAGTGTACCGGGATGTGCAACGATCTAGCTTAGCGTATGACATTGAAACATATCGCTAGCTATCTTACGATCATGCAATGGCAATATGAAAGTGACGGCACATGTCATGAGACAGAACGGTGGGAGTTGAATGGCAATATATCTCAGAATGGCTATGAAAATGCCATAATAGGTAGGTATGGTGGTTGTTTTGATGAAGGTATATGGTGGGTTTGTGCACCGGCAAAAGTTGCGCGGCACTAGAGAGGCTAGCGATGGTGGAAGGTGAAAGTGCATCTATACCATGGACTCACATTAGTCATGTAGAACTCATATACTTATTGCGAAAGTTTTATTAGTAATCAAAACAAAGTGCTAAACGCATAATCCTAGGGGACGGGTTGGTAGGTGTTAACCATCGCGCGATCCCGACCGCAACACAAAAGATGACAATCAATAAATCAATTATGCTCCGACTTCCTAACATAGCGGTTCACCATACGTGCATTCTACGGGAATCACTAACTTCAACACAAGTATTTCTAGATTCACGACACCCTACTAACATGACTCTAATATTACCATATCCATGTCGCAAAACTAATTGAGATGAATCAAACTTCTCTTCACTAATAAATGCACATGAATATGAAAGTTTTTCTTATATCCTCTTTGGATGCCTATCATCTTTAGGACTACTTTCATAGCACAAGCCAATTACCAAGCTACTCAAAGAGAGCACTCTCAAAAAGATATAAGTGAAGATGGAGAGTTCTTATTTCTCCAAAATATGACACCGCCGTGCTCTAAAAAGATCTAAGTGAAGCACTAGATCAAAGTTATCTAGCTCAAAAAGATATAAGTGAAGCACATGCGAGCTAAATTTCCTAACTCAAAAGATATAAGCGAAGCTCAAAGAGTATTCTAGCAAATTCACGATGAGTGCATGTCTCTCTCGAAAGGTGTGTAGCAAGGATGATTGTCATACAACAAAAAGAAAAGACTCCTATAATACACGACGCTCCAAGCAAAACACATATCATGTGGTGAATAAAAATATAGCTCCAAGTAACGTTACCGATGGATTGAAGACGAAAGAGGGGATGCCTTCCCGAGACATCCCCAAGCTTAGGCTTTTTGGTGTCCTTGAATTTGGCTTGGGATGCCTTGGGCATCCCCAAGCTTGAGCTCTTTCCACTCTTTATCCCATTGTCCATGAGAACATCACCCAAAACTTGAAAACTTCACAACACAAAACTTAAACAGAAACTCGTGATATCATTAGTATCAGAAAACAAACTACCAACTCTTTAAGTGCTGTAGCAAACTTGATTTCTATTTCTATTGGTGTTATATTACTGTATTCTCACTTTTCCATGGCTAGTACCCCCGATACTATCCATAGTTTCATCAAAATAAGCAATCAACACAACAAAAAAGAATCTGTCAAAAACAGACCAGTCTGTAGCAAAATGTATACTTCGTATACTTCTGGTATCTCAAAAATTCTGAAACATTACGAAAATTTGGGCAATTGGTATATCAACAAGCAGCAAAAAGAATCAACTCAAATCCTCTTTCTGGATAAGAATGAAAAATAATTTTGTGAGCGAAAAGTTTCTTTCTTTTTCAGCACGATCAAACAACCATCACCAAAACTAGTCATAAAGGTTTTACTTGGCACAAACACAAAAAGAAACACAAAAAACATAATCATAACAGAATTATGATGGTGTGGACACAACAAAATAGAAAGCAAAAAATCAAAGATAAATTCATTGGGTTGCCTCCCAACAAGCGCTTTTCTTTAAAGCCTTTTAGCTTGGCATTAATAATTCAATGATGCTCACATAAAAGATAGCAATCGGACACGAAGAGAGCATCATGAAACATGTGAAAATCACATCTAAGTCTTACATACTTCCTATGCATAGGCATTTTATAGGAAAACAAATTATCAAGACAAGCAATAACGACCATATGCAAGGAAGAAGAAAGAGACAATAGCAATCTCAACATAACGAGAGGTGATTTAGTGATATGAAAGTTTCTACCACAATATTTTCCTCTCTCATAACAATTACATGTGGGATCATATTCAAATTCAACAATATAGCTATCACATAGTATATTCTTTTCATGATCCACATGCATGCAAAGTTGACGGTCTTAAAAAATAGTGGGATTATCATCAACTAAAGTTATGACTTCTCCAAACCCACTTTCAATATTATTGCAAATATCATATTCATCATGAGGCTTAATTTTTTTTTCAAGATCATAAGAAAAATCATTACCCTAATCATGATCATTGCAACAAGTAGTGGACATAGCAAAACTAGCATCCCCAAGCTTAGGGTTTTGCATATTTTTTAGCATGATTGACACTAATAGGATTTATAGTGAAACCATTGCAATCATGCTTTTCATTCAAGGAGCCCTCATGAATCACTTCATAAATTTCTTCATCACGATTTTCAGATTCACGCATATCAAGCAAAACCCAATAAAGATAGTCAAGTGCACTGAACTCACTAGCAATTGGTTCAACATAATTGGATCTCTTAAAGAGATTAGCAAGTGGATGAGGATCCTTATCAATAGATCTTTAGCAAGCGAAGATGGAAGCATTTTGAAGGCACATGGCAACACAAGCAAACAGAAAGCAAGCAAAAGAAAGGGCGAACGAAAAAGGAAAATATTTTTTTTGTAATTTTTGTTTTTCAGAAGTGGGGGAGACGAAAAGGAGAGGCAAAAAGGTAAATGCAAGAGATGAGTTTGCGACAGTTACTTGGATAAGCTTCACTTAGAATAATCCCTGGTGCAAGAAATTGACATGTTGGAGGAATACTATTCTTGACTTGATGCTCCCCGGCAACGGCGCCAGAAATTGGCACGTTGACGGGAGACTATTCTTGACTTGATCCTCCCCGGCAACGGCGCCAGAATTTATTCTTGCTACCTCTTGATCTTGTGTTGGTTTTTCCCTTGAAGAGTAAAGGGTGATGCAGCACAGTAGCAGTAAGTATTTCCCTCAGTTTGAGAACCAAGATCTCAATCCAGTAGGACTATCAAGGCAAGTCTCCAAAGTACCTGCGCAAAAATAGCAAACTTGCACCCAATGCTACAAAGGGGTTGTCAATCCCTCCACAGTTAACTGCAAGATGAGATCTGAAGGCGGAAAGTGCAACAAAGTAAAAGTGTAAGGCTGAAAATTTGATGTGAAGTAGACCCGGGGGCCATAGTGTTCACTAGAGGCTTCTCTCATGACACCAAGTATTATGGTGGGTGAACGAATTACTGTCGAGCAATTGATAGAATCACGCAAAGTCATGACGATATATAAGGCAATGATCATACATATAGGCATCACGTCCGAGACAAGTAGACCGATACTTTATGCATCTACTACTATTACTCCACACATCGACCGCTATCCAGCATGAATCTAGTGTATTGAGTTCATAACAAACAGAGTAACGCCTTAAGCAAGATGACATGATGTAGAGGGATAAATTCATGCAATAGATATAAACCCCATCTTTTTACCCTTGATGGCAACAACACGATACGTGCCTCGCCACCCCTTCTGTCACTGGGTGAGGTCACCGCACGGTATGAACCCAAAACCAAGCACTTCTCCCATCGCAAGAATTATAGATCAAGTTGGCCAAACGAAACCCACAACTCAAAGAGAATTACAAGGATATGAAATCATGCATATAAGAGATCAGAAGAAACTCAAATAAGATTCATAGATAATCTGATCATAAATCCACAATTCATCGGATCTCGACAAACACACCGCAAAAGAGGATTACATCGGATATATCTCCATGAAGATCATGGAGAACTTTGTATTGAAGATCCAAGAGAGAGAAGAAGCCATCTAGCTACTAGCTATGGACCCGTAGGTATACGGTGAACTACTCACGTATAATCGGAGAGGCAATGGTGTTGATGAAGAAGCCCTTCGTGTCCGAATCCCCCCTCCGGCAGGGCACCAGAACGTGCCCCCGATAGGATCTTTTGGAGACAGAAGCTTGCGGTGGCGGAAAAGTATTTTCGTGGCTCTTTTTCGTGGTTTCAGATTTTTCGGGGATTTATAGGCGGAAGAACTAGGGCAGGGCAGCCACAGGGGGCCCGCAAGCCTGCTAGTCCCGACCCCCTAGGCCGGGCCTGGGTGGCTTGTGACCTCCTCCGAGGTCCCCTGCCTTGGTTCTCAAGTCTCCTGCGTGTCTTCTGTTCCAGAAAAAATATATTTCCGAAGGTTTTATTCCATTTGGACTCTGTTTGATATTCTCCTCTGAAAAAGGTCAAAAACACGGGAAAAAACAAGAACTGGCACTTGGCACTGAGTTAATAGGTTAGTCCCAAAGAAGATACAAAATAGCATATTCATGCATACAAAACATCCAAAGATGACAAGATAATTGCACGGAACCATAAAAAATTATAGATATGTTGGAGACGTATCACACCACCTCTCATTTGCAGAGGAAGTACTCAAAACACACATACACTTTCCATATCCATTTTTCTCAGAGAGTGCCACCTACTCATGTGTTGAGATCAAGATATTCCAATCCATCCATTTGAAACTTGATCTCTAGCCTCCCCAAGTTTCTTTCCACCCAATCAATCTCTTATACCCATGCCATATCTATGAGAGATTGACTGAATGTTGAGGAGACTATCTTTTGAAGCGCAAGAGCAAGGAGTTCATTGTTCTACCACATCTATTACCTTTTGGAGGGTGGTGCCTCCTAGATTGGTTAGTTGTCGCTTGGTAGCCTCCTACTTCATGTTGTGGAGTTGAACCAAGAAGTTTGTACAGGCAAGGAGATCGCCTACTTCATGAAGATCTACCCTGAGTGAGGCTAGTCCACTGTGGATGTAAGCCATGGTGGAATAGACAAGGCCGCTTCTTCGTGGACCCCTTGTGGGTGGAGCCATGCGTATACTTTCGCAGCCGTTACCCTCCGTAGGTTGAAGTATCCACTAACATGGACATACGGTAGCACCATCTATCGGAACCATGCCAAAAATTGTTGTGTCAATCTTTGCGTTTCATCTTCCTATCCCTACCCTCTACTTACATATGCATGTCATTACTTTCCGTTGCAAAACTCTTAGACTTGCATATGTAGGGTGTGCTTGACTAGTTACACTTGCTAAAACTGGCCCATAACTAGACATACTTCGAATCCTACAACATGCTGATCATGAAGAGGAGTGTCGAAGAGATCGTTAGTTCTTGCACGAGTTCTTCATCTGGAACCATGTCTACTGGAATGATCCCGTGTGTGCGTAGCACGACATTTTCCGGCGGAGTGGACTTGGCGACGACCGATGTGGAGGTGCGCTTGGCTGCTTGGATGGTGCGACGAGGGGTAAACGATTCTGCCGTAGATGCGTGTATATCCTTGAGGAAGGGCGGCACAAGTCTCTTGACAATCTTGGCGCAAAAAGTTTTCAACTTAGTGAATGCCACGGCTTCTTGGTTTGTCATGCCTTCGATGAGAGCCTGAAGTTCTTGTTTCTTGTGAGATTCTAGACCACCCTCCATCCCATGCATGACACCAAATAGCCATTTTAGTAGGCACGTTCCGTCTCTACTCCAATGGTGTTGACCTTCTCCGCTAGTGTCTCCATGCCCTTGCGCTCCTTGCTATCCCACAGACAACAGTGTCAGAAGTTGACACATTGACAGAGGTTGGGCTTGCGTTGGTTCTTCCCTTGAAGAGGAAAGGGTGATGCAACACAGGAGCAGTATGTATTTCCCTAAGTTTGAGAACCAAGGTATCGATCCAAAAGAAGGGTCTCGTCAAGTCCAGAGTACCTGCGCAAACACAAACAAGCTTGCACCCAACGCTTCAAAGGGGTTGTCAATCCCTTCAAGATTGTTTGCAAAGTGAGATCTGAAGGCGGAAAGTGCAACGAAGAAAAAAGTGTAAGGCTGAAAATATGGTGTGGAGTAGACCCCGGGGGCCATAGTGTTCACTAGAGGCTTCTCTCAAAATAGCAAGTATTACGGTGGGTGAACAAATTACTGTCGAGCAATTGAGAGAACCGCGCAAAGTCATGACGATATCTAAGGCAATGATCATGCATATAGGCATCACGTGTGAGACAAGTAGACCGATACTTTCTGCATCTACTACAATTACTCCACACATCGATCGCTATCCAGCATGCATCTAGTGTATTGAGTTCATGATGAACAGAGTAACGCTTTAAGCAAGATGACATGATGTAGATGGATAATCTCAAACCAATGATGAAAACCCCATCTTTTTACCCTTGATGGCAACAACACGATGCATGCCTCGCTACCCCTTCTGTCATTGGGTGAGGTCACCGCACGATATGAACCCAAAACCAAGCACTTCTCCCATTGCAAGAATCATAGATCTAGTTGGCCAGACAAAACCCACAACTCGAAGAGAATTACAAGGATATGAAATCATGCATAAGAGAGATCAGAAGAAACTCAAATAAGATTCATAAATAATCTGATCATAAATCCACAATTCGTCGGATCTCGACAAACACACCGCAAAAGAAGATTACATCAGATAGATCTGCATGAAGATCATGGAGAACTTTGTATTGAAGATCCAAGAGAGAGAAGAAGCCATCTAGTTACTAGCTATGGACCCGTAGGTCTATGGTGAACTACTCACGCATCATCGGAGAGGTCATGGTGTTGATTAAGAAGCCCTCCGTATCCGAATCCCCCCTCCGGCAGGGCACCAGGACGTGCCCCAGATGGGATCTTGCGGAGACAGAAGCTTGCGGCGGCGGAAAGGCGATTGCGATGATCTCCTGATTTTTTCTGGAATTTATGGGATTATATAGGCGAAAGATCTAGGTCTGGGGACCTCCAGGGGGCCCACAAGCCTGGATGGCTCGCCCCCCTGGCTGCGGGGTAGGGGCTCGTGGGGCCCTTGGAGCTCCTCTGGCTTGGATCCCCAGTTCTCCAATCTTCTTCCATTCCAAAAAAAAAAATCTTTTTGGGTATTTTCTTCCGTTTGGACTCCGTTTCAAAATCTCCTCTGAAACGGGTCAAAAAGATGGAAAAAACAGGAACTGGCAATTGGCACTGAGTTAATAAGTTAGTCCTAGAAAATAAATAATAAGCATGCAAAACATCCAAAGTTTGATAAGATAATAGCATGAAACCATCAAAAATTATAGATACATTGGAGACATATCAAGCATCCCCAAGCTTAACTCCTACTCGTCCTCGAGTAGGGAAGTGATAAAGAATGAATTTTTGATGTGGAATGCTACCTAGCATAGTTGTCCTTTGCAACTTCTTTCATGTGGCATGAATGTTCAGATCCGTAAGATTAAAAACAATAGTTTGCTATTGACATGAAAACAGTAATACTTCAAGCAAACTAGCAAAGTAATCATGAACTTTCAAAATATCAAGGCCAAAGAAAGTTATCCCTACAAAATCATATAGTCTGGCTATGCTCCATCATCCTCTCACAACTAATGTAAATCATGCACAACCCCGGAATTGGCCAAGTAATTGTTTTCGCACTCTTACTTTCTCAAACCTTTTATAACTATCACACAATAAATGAGCGCGAGCCATGGATATAGCACCATAGGTGGAATAGAGTGTGGTGGTGGTTGTGAGACAAAAAGGAGATGGTCACACTGACCGGGCGTATCAATAGGCTATGAAGATGCCCATTAATAGATATCAATGTGAATGAGTAGGGATTGACATACAATAGATGCACTAGAGCTATAATTATGTGAAAGCTCAAGAGGAAAACTAGTGGGTGTGCATCCAACTTGCTTGCTCACGAAGACCTAGGGCAATTTTAAGGAAGCCCATCATTGGAATATACAAGCCAAGTTATAAAACGAAGATACCCACTAGCATATGGTAGTGACAAAGCAAGAAGCTCTCAATCATGAAGAACATGGTGCTAACATGAAGCCCAAGTGTGGAGAAAGATAGTAGCATTGTCCCGTCTCTCTTTTTCTCTCCTTTTTTTATTTGTTTGGGCTCTTAGGCCTCTTTTTTTCTTTTCTTTTCTCTTTTTTTATTTTTGGACTCTTTGGCCTCTTTTTTTTCTCACATGGGACAATGCTCTAATAATGATGATCATCACACTTTTATTTACTCACAACTCAGAGATCACAATGATGATGACCCCATAAGAAATGCCTCCGACAGTGTACCAGGATGTGCAATGATCTAGCATGGCGTATGACGTTGAAACATCTTGCTAGCTATCTTACGATCATGCAATGGCAATATGAGAGTGACTATACAAGTCATGAGACAGAACGGTGGGAGTTGCAGGGCAATATATCTCGGAATGGCTATGAAAATGCCATAGTAGGTAGGTATGGTGGCTGTTTTGAGGAAGGAATTTGGTGGGTTTGTGCACCGGCGAGAATTGCGCGGCACTAGAGAGGCTAGCAATGGTGGAAGGTGAAAGTGCATCTATACCATGGGCTCACATTAGTCATGAAGAACTCACATACTTATTGCGAATTTTTTTATTAGTAATCAAAACAAAGTGCTAAACGCATACTCCGAGGGGAAGGGTTGGTAGGTGTAAACCATCACGCGACCCGACCTCAACACAAAGGATGACAATCAATAGATCAATTATGCTCCGACTTCCTAACATAGCGGTTCACCATACGTGCATGCTACGGGAATCACTAACTCCAACACAATTATCTTTAGATTCACAACACCCTACTAACATAACTCTCAATATTACCTAATCCACGTCTCAAAACTATCTGAGAGGAATCGAAACTTCTCTTTCTACTCAATGCACATGAATATGGAGGTTTTTGCATCCTCTTTGGGTAGCTATCACATTTCGGACTACTTTCATAGCATAAGCCAACTACAAAATCATGCACCGCTGTGCTCTAAATATATAAGTGAAGCACAAGAGCAAAAGTATCTAGCTCAAAAGATATAAGCGAAGCACTAGAGCAAAAGTATCTAGCCCAAAAGATATAAGTGAAGCACTATGAGCATTCTAGCAAAATCACGATGAGTGCATGTCTCTCTCCCTCAAAAAGGTGTGCAGCAAGGATTATTGTGACACAACAAAAAGAAAAGACTCCTAAGATACAAGATGCTCCAAGAAAAACACATATCATGTGGTGAATAAAAATATAGCTCCAAGTAATGTTACCGATGGATTGAAGACGAAAGAGGGGATGCCTTCCCGGGGCATCCCCAAGCTTAGGCTTTTTGGTGTCCTTGAATTTGGCTTGGGGTGCCTTGGGCATCCCCAAGCTTGAGCTGTTTCACTCCTTATCTCTTTGTCCATGAGAACATCACCCAAAACTTGAAAACTTCACAACACAAAACTTAAACAGAAACTTGTGATAACATTAGTACAAGAAAACAAACTACCACTTCTTTTGGTACTGTAGAAAACTTGAATTCCATCTATATTGATGATGGGCTACTGTATTCTAACTTTCCCATGGCTAGTACCCCCCGATACTAACCATAGTTTCATCAAAACAAGCAACCAACTCAACAAAAACAGAATTTGTCAAAAACAGACTAGTTTGTAGCAATCTGTATACTTCGTATACTTCTGGTACCTCAAAAAATCTTAAATATTACGACGGCCAGGGGAAAAATCATATCAATCAGCAGCAAAAAGAATCAACTCAAAATCTCTTTCTGAATAAAAATGAAAAATCATCTCATGAGCGAAAAGTTTCTGTCTTTTTCCAGCAGGATCAAACAACCATTACCGAGACTAGTCATAAAGGCTTTGCTTGGCTCAAACACAAAAAGAAACACAAAAAACACAATCACAACAGAATTGTGAAAGTACGGACGCAACAAAACAGAAGGAAAAGGATAAATTCATTGGGTTGCCTCCCAACAAGCGCTATTGTTTAACGCCCTTAGCTAGGCATTGATAATTCAATGATGCTCACACAAAAGACAAGAATTGAAGCACAACGAGAGCATCATAAAGCATGTGAAAATCACATCTAAGTCTAACATACTTCCTATGCATAGTCATTTTATAGGAAAACAGATTGTCAAGACAACCAATAGTTGCCATATGCAAGGAAGAAGAAGGAGACAATAGCAATCTCCACATAACGAGAGGTAATTTGGTAACATGAAAGTTTCTACCACAATATTTTCCTCTCTCTTAGCAATTACAGGTGGGATCATAATCAAATTCAACAATATAGCTACCACAAAGGATATTCTTTTCATGATCCACATGCATGCAAAGTTGACGCTCTTCAGAAATAGTGGGATTATCATCAACTAAAGTCATGACTTCTCCAAACCCACTTTCAATATTATTGCAAATATCATTGCAACAAGTAGTGGACATAACAAAACTAGCATCCCCAAGCTTAGGATTTTGATTTTTTTAGCATGATTGTCATTAATAGAATTTATAATGAAATCATTGCAATCATGCTTTTCATTCAAGGAGCCCTTGTGAATCGCTTCATAAATTTCTTCCTCACAATTTTGAGATTCACGCATCTCAAGCAAAACTCCATCAAGATAGTCAAGTGCACTCAACTCACTAGCAATTGGATCAACATAATTGGATCTCTTAAAGAGATTCGCAAGTGGATGAGGATCCATATCACTAGATTTCAGCAAGTGAAGATGCAAGCATAATGAAGGCACATGGCACACAAGCGAACAAAAAGCAAGCGAGAGAAAAGGGCGAACAAAAAGGGCAAACAAAAAAAGGCAAATTGGTGAAGTGGGGGAGAGGAAAATGAGAGGCAACTAGCAAACAAAGTAAATGCAAGAGATGGGTTTGCGACACTAACTTGGATGAGTTCTTGACTTGATCCTCCTCCCCGGCAACGGCGCCAGAAATTCTTCTGCTATCCCACAGACAACAGCGCCAGAAGTTGACACGTTGACAGAGGCTGGGCTTGCGTTGGTTCTTCCCTTGAAGAGGAAAGGGTGATGCAGCACAGGAGCAGTAAGTATTTCCCTCAGTTTGAGAACCATGGTATCGATCCAGAAGGAGGGTCTCGTCAAGTCCAGAGTACCTACGCAAACACAAATAAGTTTGCACCCAACGCTTCAAAGGGGTTGTCAATCCCTTCAAGATTGTTTGCAAAGTGAGATCTGAAGGCGGAAAGTGGAACGAAGTAAAAAGTGTAAGGCTGAAAAAATGGTGTGGAGTAGACCCTAGGGGCCATAGTGTTCACTAGAGGCTTCTCTCAAAATAGAAAGTATTACGGTGGGTGAACAAAATACTGTCGAGCAATTGATAGAACCGCGCAAAGTCATGACGATATCTAAGGCAATGATCATGCATATAGGCATCACGTTCGAGACAAGTAGACCGATACTTTCTGCATGTACTACTATTACTCCACACATCGACCGCTATCCAACATGCATCTAGTGTATTGAGTTCATGACGGACAGAGTAACGCTTTAAGCAAGATGACATGATGTAGAGGGATAATCTCAAACCAATGATGAAAATCCCATCTTTTTACCCTTGATGGCAACAACACGATGCGTGCCTCGCTACCCCTTCTGTCACTGGGTGAGGTCACTGCACGGTATGAACCCAAAACCAAGCACTTCTCCCATTGCAAGAATCATAGATGTAGTTGGCCAGACAAAACCCACAACTCGAAGAGAATTACAAGGATATGAAATCATGCATAAGAGAGATCAGAAGAAACTCAAATAAGATTCATAGATAATCTGATCATAAATCCACAATTCATCGGATCTCGACAAACACACCGCAAAATAAGATTACATCGGATAGATCTCCATGAAGATCATGGAGAATTTTGTATTGAAGATCCAAGAGAGAGAAGAAGCCATCTAGTTACTAGCTATGGACTCGTAGGTCTATGGTGAATTAATCACGCATCATCGGAGAGGTCATGGTGTTGATGAAGAAGCCCTCCGTATCCAAATCCCCCCTCCGGCAGGGCACCAGGACGTGCCCAGATGGGATCTTGCGGATACAGAAGCTTGCGGCGGCGGAAAAGAGATTGCGATGATCTCCTGATTTTTTTTGGAATTTATGGGATTATATAGGCGAAAGATCTAGGTAAGGGGACCTCCAGGGGGCCCACAAGCCTGGATGGCGCGGCCCCCCTAGCCGCGGGGTGGGGTCTTGTGGGGCCCCTGGAGCTCCTCTGGCTTGGCTCCCAAGTTCTCCGATCTTCTTCCGTTCCAAAAAAATCTTTTCGGGGATTTTCTTTCGTTTGGACTCCGTTTCAAAATCTCCTCTGAAAGGGGTCAAAAACATGGAAAAAACAGGAACTGGCACTTGGCACTGAGTTAATAAGTTAGTCCTAGAAAATTAATAAAAAGCATGCGAAACATCCAAAGTTTGACAAGATAATAGCATGAAACCATCAAAAATTATAGATACGTTGGAGACGTATCACTCCTACATACGTAGCGGTGCATGGCTCCGTGCATGACACCATTAGATGGGGGCCCAACATACTAGCCTCACAGGATAGCTCATCCTCGGCCCCAATAGGGAGGCCCATTTCTTTGTCTGTAGGTGCAACCAGCTTGGGCACCGAATTAACCACCTCCCTCAGGCCCACCATCAGGCCCTATTACACCATAGAGACAATTTGATCCTCCGAGATGCTCGCATGGCCCATTGCTCCATCTTTCTAATTCTCCTCGCCACCAACAAAAACATGCTTCTCGTGCATCTCATGGGCGATTGTGTCTTCAACAAGGCCAATCAACATACTTGGGAGATGAGTGGGGATGCCAGTTTCCATCTCCTTGGCTAGCACTACAGTCGTTCCCCACTTGTTTTTGCATGTGAACGTGCCCCTCTCCACTGGCTCAACAATTGGAGTTACTGGCAGGGCAACCTCAACTACCCTTGGCTAAGGACTTGTCACGTGCTCCTCAATTCTAGGGTTGTGGGATCACTATAAGGGATGTCTAGAGGGGGGTGAATAGACTACTTGAAAAGTTAAAACCTAGTATTTCCCCAATTTTAGTGGTTGGCAAATTTTAGCATTTGTAACGATCAAGCACACCCTACACATGCAAGTATACGAGTATACGAGCAGAAAGTAAAGACATGCACATGCGTAGTAAGGAGTAGAGTTTAGGAAGATCAAACGCAAAGATGTACTCGGTGATTTTTGGTGTTGTTTTTATAGGTGGTGTTATCATACGTCCACGTTGATGGAGACTTCAACCCATGAAGGGTAATGTCCACGAGACTCCACAGAGGGCTCATCTCACGAAGGGTCTGTAGGGGAACGTTGCATGGGAAACAAAAAATTTCCTGTGCACACGAAGACCTATCATGTTGAGATCGCTAAGACGGAGATCGGATCTACATACCCTTGTAGATCGCTAAGCAGGAAGCGTTAATAAACGCGGTTGATGTAGTGGAACGTCTTTCGCGATTCAAATCACCATCGTCCCATGATCCGTCCCGATATAGCGCTGATAGGACGGCACCTCCGCGTTCAGCACACGTACAACTCGATGACGATCTTCGCCTTCTTGATCCAGCAAGAGAGACGAAGAGGTAGCTGAATTCTCCGGCAGCACGGCGGCATGGCGGTAGGGCTTCGGTGTGCCATACCGATCTAGCTCCGAGGTGTTACGAAGTAGTGGAGGGAGAGAGGGATGCACAAAGTCTTGAGGTGCAAAAACCCAAGAACCCTCCACTATATATAGGAGGAACCAAGGGGTGGGTGGCTTGCCTCCTACTCCAGGGAGGAGCCTTCGGCCAAGGAAAGGAGGGAGGAGTCCTCCTCCAATTCGGTTTGGTGGAAGACTCCTTCCTATCTTGTCCACCTCCTTTTTTTTTTCTTTTCCTTCTTTATTATTGCCTTGGCCGAAATAGCCTTATTGGGCTGGCCTCACTAGCCCACTAAGGGCTGGTGCGCCACCCATGGGCCTATTTGGTTATCTCCTGGGTTGGTGCCCCCTCTCGGTAAAACCACAGAACACATTCGTCACTCCCGGTACTTTATCGGTCATGCCCGAAATCTTTCCGGAAGCCAAATGCAATAATCCTATATATCAATCTTGGTTTCCGGACCAATCCGGAGACACTCGTGACGTCCAGGATCTCATCAGAGACTCCGAACAACATTCGGTTACCAACATCAGTAATTCAATTATACCTAAAACGTCATTGATCCTTAAGTGTGCACACCCTGCGGGTTCGAGAACTATGTAGACATGACTGAGACACTCTCCGGTCAATATCCAATAGCGGGACCTGGGCGTCCTTATTGGATCCTTCGTATTCTACAAAGATCTTATCGGTTGAACCTCTATGTCAAGGATTCACATAATCCTGTATATCATTCCCTTTGTCCTTTGGTATGTTACTTTCCTGAGATTCGGTCGTCGGTATCGTCATACCTATTTCAATCTCGTTACTTGCAAGTCTCTTTAATCATTCCGTAATACAAGATCCCGTGGCTAACTCTTTAGTCACATTGCTTGCAAGGCTTGTTTGTGATGTTGTATTACTGAGTGGGCCCCGAGATATCTCTCCGTCACACGGAGTGACAAATCCCACTCTTGATCCATGCTAACTCAATGGACACCTTCGGAGATGCCTGTAGATCACCTTTATAGTCACCCAGTAACGTTGCGACATTTGATACACACAAGGCATTCCTCCGGTGTTAGTGAGTTACATGATCTCATGGTCATAGGAATGTATACTTGACATGCAGAAAACAATAGCAACAAAATGACACGATCATATGCTATGTTTGTAGTTTGGGTCTTGTCCATCACATCATTCCCCTAATGATGCGATCTCGTTATCAAGTGACAACATTTGTCTATGGCAAGGAAACCTTAACCATCCTTGATCAACGAACTAGTCAACTAGAGGCTCACTAGGGACATTGTTTTGTCTATATATCCACACATGCATTTATGTTTGCATTCAATACAATTGTAGCATGGATAATAAACGATTATCTGGAAACAGGAAATATAATAATAACTATTTTATTATTGCCTCTAGGGCATATTTCCAATAGTCTCCCACTTGCACAAGAGTCAATAATCTAGCTTCACATCTCTATGTGATTTACAATGTAATGAATCTAACACCCATACAGTTCTGGTGTTGATCATGCTTTGCTCGTGGAAGAGGTTTAGTGAGTGGATCTGCAACATTCAGATCCGTGTGCACTTTGCAAATATTTATGTCCTCCTTCTTGATGGAATCGCGGATGGCATTGAAGCGCCGCTTTATGTGTCTAGTCCTCTTGTGAAACCTTGGTTCCTTGGCTAGAGCAATGGCACCAGTGTTGTCACAGAACAGATTAGTTTGGTCCAGTGCACTTGGCACTACTCCAAGATCTGACATGAACTGCTTCATCTAGACACCCTCCTTAGCCGCCTCCGAGGCAGCTATGTACTCTGCTTCGCATGTAGAATCAGCTACGACAGTTTGCTTGGAACTGCACCAGCTTACCGCACCCCCGTTAATAATAAATAGGTATCCGGTTTGAGACTTAGAGTCATCCGGATCAGTGTAAAATCTTGCATCGACGTAACCCTTTATGATGACTCTTCGTCACCTCCATAAACGAGAAACATTTCCTTAGTCCTTTCTAGGTACTTCAGAATATTCTTGACCACCGCCCAGTGTTCCACTCCTAGATCACTTTGAAACCTGCCTGCCATACTTATGGCAAGGCTGACATCCGGTCTTGTGCACAACATTGCATACATGATAGACCCTATGGCTGAAGCATAGGGGACGACACTCATATTTTCTCTATCTTCTACAGTTACTAGACATTGAGTCTTACTCAACTTTATACCTTGTAATACAGGCTAGAACCCCTTCTTCGATTGTTCAATTTTGAACTTCTTCAAAACGTTATCAAGGTATGTGCTTTGTGTAAGAGCTATTAGGCGCCTTGACCTATCTCTATAGATCTTTATGCCCAATATGTAAGCAGCTTCTCCTAGGTCCTTCATTGAAAAACTTTTATTCAAGTAATCCTTTACGCTTTCCAAAAACTCTACATTGTTTCCAATCAGCAATATGTCATCCACATATAATATTAGAAACACTATAGAGCTCCCACTCACTTTCTTGTAAATACAAGCTTCTCCAAAAACTTGTATAAACCAAAACGCCTTGATCACCTCATCAAAGCACTGATTCCAACTCCGAGATGCTTGCACCAGTCCATAAATTGATTGCTGGAGCTTGCATACTTTGTCACCATTCTCTGGATCGACAAAACCTTTGGGTTGCATCATATACAACTCTTCCTTAAGAAACCTGTTAAGGAACGATGTTTTAACATCCATCTGCCAGATTTCGTAATCCAAAAATGCAGCTATTGCTAACATGATTCAGACGGACTTAAGCATCGCTACGGGTGAGAATGTCTCATCGTATTCAACTCGTTGAACTTGTGAAAAACCCTTTGCCAAAAGTTGAGCTTTTTAAACGGTCACATTACCATCTGCGTCTGTCTTCTTCTTAAAGATCCATTTGTTCTGAATAGCCTTTCGACCTTCAGGTAATACTTCCAAAGTCCTTACTTTGTTTTCATACATAGATCCTATCTTGGATTTCATGGCTTCTAACCATCTGTTGGAATCTGGGCCCACCATTGCTTCTCCATAATTCGCAGGCTCATTGTTGTCCAACAACATGATTGACAAGACGAGATTCCCGTACCACTCAGGAGTAGTACGTGCTCTTGTCGACCTGCGAGGTCCGACAGTAACTTGATCTGAAGCTTCATGATCACCATCATTATATTCCTCTTCAACTGGTGTTGCCTCGACAAAAATTTCTTTCTGCCTTGCACCACCATCTTGTTGAAGCAGAGGTTCCGCAACCTAATCAAGTCCTATCTTCCTCGCACTCAATTCTTTCGAGAGAAACTCTTTCTCAAGAAAAGCTCCATTCTTAGAGACAAACACTTTGCCCTCGGATCTGAGATAGAAGGTATACCAACTGTCTCTTTTGGGTAACCTATAAAGACACACTTTTCCGCTTTGGCTTCCAACTTTTCAGGGTGAAATTTTTTGACATAAGCATCACATCCCCAAACTTTAAGTAGCGACAACTTTGGCTTCTTGCCATACCAGAGCTCATATGGTGTCTTCTCAACGGATTTTAATGGTGCCCTATTTAAAGTGAACGCAGCTGTCTCCAATGCATAGCCCCAAAATGATAACGGCAAATTAAGAGACATCATAGAACTTACCATATCTAATAAAGTACGATTACGACGTTCGGACACACCATTACGTTGTGGTGTTCCACGAGGTGTCAACTATGAAACAATTCCACATTGTCTTAAGTGAGCACCAAACTCGTAACTCAGATATTCATCTCCTTGATCAGATCGTAGGAACTTGATCTTCTTGCAATGATGATTTTCAAGTTCACTCTGAAATTGTTTGAACTTTTCAAACGTTTCAGACTTGTGCTTCATCAAGTAGATATAGCCATACGTACTCAAATCATCAGTGAAGGTGAGAAAATAACGATATCGGCCGCGCGCCTCTATGCTCATTGGTCCACACACATCAGTATGTATGATCTCCAACAAGTCACTTGCACGCTCCATTGTTCCAGAGAACGGAGTCTTAGTCATCTTGCCCATGAGACATGGTTCGCATGTGTGAAGTGATTCAAAATCAAGTGACTCCAAAAGTCCATCAACATGGAGTTTCTTCATGCGCTTAACACCAATATGACCTAAGCGACAGTGCCACAAGAAAGTGGCGCTATCATTGTTAACTCTACATCTTTTGGTCTCAATGTTATGGATATGAGTTTCATCACAATCGAGATTCAATATGAACAAACCCCTCACATTGGGTGCATGGCCATAAAAGATATTACTCATATAAATAGAACAATCATTATTCTCTGACTTAAATGAGTAACCGTCTTGCATTAAACAAGATCCAGATATAATGTTCATGCTCAATGCAGGCACTAAATAACAATTATTTAAGTTCATCACTAATCCCGATGGTAACTAAAGTGAGACCGTGCCGACGGCGATCGCATCAACCTTGGAACCATTTCCCACGCGCATCATCACTTCATCCTTTGCCAACCTTCGTTTATTCCGCAGTTCCTGTTTTGAGTTGCAAATGTGAGCAACAGAACCGGTATCAAATACCCAAGCACTACTACGAGAGCTGGTGAGGTACACATCAACAACATGTATGTCAAATATACATTGTTTGGCGTTGCCCGCCTTCTTATCGGCGAGATACTTGGGACAGTTGTGTTTCCAGTGATTAGTCCCCTTGCAATAATAGCACTCAGTTTCCGGCTTAGGTCCAGCCTTGGGTTTTTTCGTCGGAGGGGCAACAACTTTGCCACTCTTCTTGGAGTTACCCTTCTTGCCTTTGTCATTTTTCTTGAAACTAGTGGTCTTATTGACCATCAACACTTGATGTTCTTTCTGGATTTCTGACTCAGCGACTTTCAGCATCGCAAATTACTCGCCGGGTGACTTATTCATCCCTTGCATGTTATAGTTCAACACGAAGCTCTTATAGCTAGGTGGCAGTGACTGAAGAATTTTGTCAGTGATAGCTTCTTGTAGGAGTTCAATCCCCAGCTCAGCTAGATGGTTAGAGTACCCAGACATTCTGAGCACGTGTTCACTGACAGACGAATTCTCCTCCATTTTGCAAGCATAGAACTTAACGGAGGTCTCATACCTCTCGATCCTGGCATTCTTCTCAAAGATAAACTTCAACTCCTGGAACATCTCATATGCTCCATGATGTTTAAAACATATTTGAAGTCTCGGTTCTAAACCATACAAAATTGCACACCGAACTAGTGAGTAGTCATCCTTACACGCTTGCCAAGCGTTCAAAACATCTTGGGTTTCCGTAGCGGGTGGTGCATCAACTAGCGCAGCATCAAGCACACATTGCTTTTGGCCAGCTTGGAGGATAAGCCTCAGATTTCGAGCCCAGTCTACAAAGTTGCTTCCATCATCTTTCAGCTTAGCTTTCTCTAGGAACGTATAAAAATTCAGGGTTGCTACTGCGCGAGCCATTGATCTACAACATAAAATTTTGCAAAGATTACTTAGACTATGTTCAAGACAATTGATTTTAGCTAATCATATTACTAATAAACTCCCACTCAAATAGACACCCCTCTAGTCATTCGAGTGTCGCATGATCCAAATGCACTATCTCAAGTCCGATCATCACGTGAGTTGAGTATAGTTTCGGTGGTGAACATCTCCATGTTGATCATATCAACTATATGATTCATGTTCAACCTTTCGGTCTCTTGTGTTCCGAGGCCATGTTAGCACATGCTAGGCTCGTCAAGTTTAACCCGAGTGTTCTGCGTGTGCAACTATTTTGCACTCGTTGTATGTGAACGTTTAGTCTATCACAACCGATCATCACGTGGTGTATCGAAACAACGAACTGTCGCAACGGTGCACAGTCGGGGAGAACACAATTTTATCTTGAAATTTTAGCGAGGGATTGATGTCAGCTGTGCTTGCTTGGCAACGGCGACAGGAATAGTCGTGTCGACGGCACCAGGAATCCTTCTGCTACGACTATGGAGCCTTGCTTGGTGTTCCCTCGAAGCGGAAAGGGTGATGTAGCACAGCGGTGGTAAGTATTTCCCTCAGTTTGAGAACCAAGGTATCAATCCAGTGGAGGAGTATCACAAGATCTTGCACAAACACAAAAGCTTGCTCCCAACGCTGTGAAGGGGTTGTCAATCCCTTATAGATTGTTCGCCAAGTGAGAACTGAAAGCAACAAAGTAACAAAGCAAAGTAAAAGCGGAGGTGTAAACGATGGATGTGAATAGACCCGGGGGCTGTAGTGTTTACTAGTGGCTACTCTCATGAAAGCAAGTAGACGGTGGGTGAACAAATTACCGTCGAGCAATTGATAGAACCGCGCAAAGTCGTGACGATATCTATGGCAATGATTATATCTATAGGCATCACGCCAAAACAAGTAGACCGATACTTTCTACATCTACTACTATTACTCCACACGTCGACCGCTATCCAGCATGCATCTAGTGTATTAAGTCCAAAAGAACAGAGTAACGCCTTAAGCAAGATGACATGATGTAGATGGACAATCTCATATCAACGACATAGCCTATCATGTTACTCTTGATGTCAACTACTTATTGTGTGCCTTGCTGCCCCTACTGTCACTTGGAAAGGTCACCACATGGTAGAACCCAAAACCAAGCACTTCTCCCATTGCGATAACAAATCATGCATATAAGAGAACAGCAAAGACTCGGAGAGACTTACAAGACCCCTAGTTGGCCAAATAAAACACAAGACTCGGAGAGACTTACAAGGATATCAAATCATGCATATAAGAGATCAGCAAAGACTCAAATATATATCATAGATAATCTGATCACAAATCCACAATTCATCGGATCTCGACAAACACACCGCCAAAGAACATTACATCGGATAGATCTCCATGAAGATCATGGAGAACTTTGTATTGAAGATCCAAGAGAGAGAAGAAGCCATCTAGCTACTAACTATGGACCCGTAGGTCTGAAGTGAACTACTCACGAGTCATTAGAGGGGCGATGATGATGATCAAGAAGCCCTCCAACTCCAAAGTCCCCTCCGGCAGGGTGCCGGGAAGGGTCTCCAGATGAGATCTCACGGAAACGGAAGCTTGCGGCAGCGGAAAAGTATTTTCGAGGCTCCCCTGATTTTTTGCTGTATTTTAGGGAATATATAGGCCAACGATCTAGGTCACGGGGCGGCCAGGGAGGCCACAAGCCCTGCCACCACTGCCTCCCCCCTGGTGGCGGAGTGGAGGCTTGTGGGCTCCGAGGAGCCCTCCTGGCTTGGCCCATAGGCCCCCTGATCTTCTTCCGTTCGGGAAAAAATCATTTCGGGGCTTTTATTCCGTTTGGACTCCGTTCCAAAATCAGATCTGAAAAGAGCGAAAAACACAAAAAAAAAACAGGAACTGGCACTTGGCACTGAATTAATAAGTTAGTCCCAAAAAAGATATAAAAGGTGCATAAAACATCCAAAGATGACAAGATAACAACGTGACACCATAAAAAATTATAGATACGTTTGAGACGTATCAGGGATCACCTTATAATGCTACCATCATTCTAAGAAAAATATGGTGCATAAAAGGATTAATTCATGCAAATCATAAGTGACAGGATATGGCCATGAACTTGTGCTTCTTGATCTCCATCACCAAAGCACCGACATGATCTCCATCGTCACCGGTGCCACACCATGATCTCCATCATCATGATCTCCATCATTGTGCTGCCATCGAGGTTTTTGCGCTATCTATGTTGTTACTACTAAAGCTACTACCTAGCGATATAGCAAGAGCATGTGTAAGCGCAAAATAAATTTAAATACAACCATATGTCTCCTGCCGGTTGCCGTAGCATCGACGTGCAAGTCGATATTTAACTATTACAACATGATCATTTCATACATCCAATATATCATATCATGTCTTTGGCCATATCACATCACAAGCATACCCTGCAAAAACAAGTTAGATATCCTCTAATTTTTTGTTGCATGTTTTACTTGGCTGCTATGGGTATCTAGTATGATCACATCTTACTTACGCAAAGTCACAATGCTGATACGCAAATTGCTATTTAACCTTCTCCATGGACCGCCTTGGTCAAATCCCATTCAACGAAACAGACACCCGCCAGTCATCCTTATGCAACAAGTTGCATGTCAGTCAATGAAACCGGTCTCTCGTAAGCATACGAGTAAAGTTGCTGTGGGCCGCTTCAATCTAACAATTCCGTTGAATAAAGAAAAGACTAAGGAGGGCAGTAAATTAAACATCAATGCCCACAAACTCTTTTGTGTTCTACTAGAGATATCATCTATGCACGAACCTAGCTCATGATGCCACTGTAGGGGAACGTTTCATGGGAAACAAAAACTTCCCTGCGCACACGAATATCTATCATGGCGATGATCATCTATGAGAGGGAGATCGGATCTACATACCCTTGTAGATCGCTAAGAGGGAAGTGCTAATAAACGCGGTTGATGTAGTGGAACGTCTTCCGCGATTCAAATCGCTGTCGTCCCACGATCCGCCCCGACCTAGCGCCGAACGGAGGTCACCTCCGCGTTCAGCACACGTACAGCTCGATGACGATCTCCGCCTTCTTAATCTAGCAAGAGAGACGAAGAGGTAGCTGAATTCTCCGGCAACACAACAGCTTGGCGGTGATGATGGTGGAGCTACTCCGGCAGGGTTTCGCCGTGCCGTACCGATCTAGCTACGAGGTGTCACGAAGTACTGAAGGGAGAGAGGGCTGCACAAAGGCTTGAGGTGCAAAACCCCTAAAACCCTCCATTATATATAGGAGGAACAAAGGGGTGGGTGGTTTGCCTCCTACTCCAAGGAGGAGCCTTCGGCTGAGGCAAGGAGGGAGGAATCCTCCAATTTGGTTTGGTGGAGGACTCCTTTCTATCTTGTCCACCTCCTTCTTTTTTCCCCTTCTTTATTATTGTCTTGGCCGGAATAGCCTTATTGGGCTGTCCTAATGAGACCAATAAGGGCTGGTGCGCCACCCATGGGCCTATTTAGTTCTCTCCCAGGTGGGTGTCCCCTCCCGGTAAAACCCCGGAACCCATTCGTCACTCCTGGTACTTTACGGGTAATGCCCGAAATCTTTCCAGAAGCCAAATGCAATAATCCTATATATCAATCTTTGTTTCTGGACCATTCTGGAGACACTCATGATGTACATGATCTCATCCGGGACTCCGAACAACATTCGGTTACCAACATCAGTAATTCAACTATACCTAAAACGTCACCGATCCTCAAGTGTGCAGACCCTGCGGGTTCGAGAACTATGTAGACATGACCAAGACACTATCCGGTCAATATCCAGTAGCGGGACCTAGACGTCCATATTGGATCCTTCATATTCTACGAAGATCTTATCGGTTGAACCTCTATGTCAAGGATTCACATAATCCCGTATATAATTCCCTTTGTCCTTCGGTATGTTACTTGCCCGAGATTCGATCGTCGGTATCGTCATACCTATTTCAATCTCGTTACCGGCAAGTCTCTTTACTTGTTCCATAATACAAGATCTCATGGCTAACTCTTTAGGCACATTGCTTGCAAGGCTTGTTTGTGATGTTGTATTACCGAGTGGGCCCCGAGATACCTCTCCGTCACACGGAGTGACAAATCCCTGTCTTGATCTATGCTAACTCAACGGACACCTTTGGAGATACCTGTAGAGCACCTTTATAGTCACCCAGTAACGTTGCAACGTTTGATTCACACAAGCCATTCCTCCGGTGTCAGTGAGTTACATGATCTCATGGTCATAGGAATGTATACTTGACATGTAGAAAACAATAGCAACAAAATGACACGATCATATGCTATGTTTATAGGTTGGGTCTTGTCCAACACATCATTTCCGTAATGATGTGATCCCGTTATCAAGTGACAACACTTGTCTATGGCTAGGAAACCTTAACCATCCTTGATCAACGAGCTAGTCAACTAGAGGCTCACTAGGGACATTGTTTTGTCTATATATCCACACATGCATTTATGTTTCCATTCAATACAATTATAGCATGGATAATAAATGATTATCTTGAAACAACAAATATAATAATAAATATTTTATTATTGCCTCTAGGGCATATTTCCAACAGGGTCCACGGAGAAGCAACCTTGTCTATTCCATCACGGCTCACGTCCACGAAGGACTAGCCTCACTCAGGTTAGATCTTCATGAAGCAGGCGATCCCCTTGCATGTACAAACATGTTGGTTCAACTCCACAACACGAAGTAGGAGGCTCCCAAGTGATAGCTAACCAATCTAGGAGGCACCACCCTTCAAAAGTTAATATATGTGGTAGTACGATGAACTTCTTGATCTTGTGCTTCGAAGGATAGTCGCCTCAACACTCAATCACTCTCTCACCGATTTGGCTTGGGTAGAAGAGACCGATTGGGTGGAAAGCAACTTGGGGAGGCTAGATATCAAGTTTCAAATGGATGGATTGGAATATCTTGATCTCAACACATGATTAGGTGGTTCTCTCTCAGAAAAATGGATATGGCAAGTGTATGTGTGTTCTCAGTGCATGCTCTACGGTTGAGAGGTGGTGGATGAGTATATATAGGCATCTCCAGAAATCCAACCATTACAACATTGTTGCCCAACTCGGTGAAACTAATGTGAAACTCGGTGGAACCTACTAGTGCAAAATGTGGCAAATTTTGTATTCTCTGTGACACCGATATAGAAATCTCGGTGGTACCGATATGGGTGACCTAGGGCAGTTTCCAAATCTTGGTGTGACTGATTCCAAAACTCAGAAATTCGGATTCTTGAAAATGGCTAACCAGAAAGTTGGTCACTCATTTCGGTGGCACCAAAAGGAATGTTGGTGGCACTGAGATGCTAGGGTTTGGCATAGGATATGTCTGGTGGAAAATAGGTGTGGCCAAATGGAAAAACTTGGTGGCACCAATTTTGATGTATAGGCTTTGGAAAGAGAATTTTGCGGGAGAATGGATGAGTGTTTTTGGTGGCTACCTCTAAGCACTTGAGCAACCAGATCATCGTAGATACCTCATCCCTTTTTAATAGTATTGGCTTTCCTACAGACTAAATTGTGATTTCTCACATAAAGTAAAATGCACAGTCTTGACGCTTAAAGCTTGAAGCTTGGCCAATCCTATTCATTTCCTTCCTTGGGGCTTATCCACACAATCCTTAGCCAATTCTCTGTATGGACTATATCTGAAATAACCTAGATAAAACTATTAGTCCAAGATACAATGTATGTTGTCATGAATTATCAAAACCACCAATGGAGCATATATATATGTGCTTTCAGTTTCCCCCTTTTTGGTATCTCATGACAATATACAATCAAATTTCTAAATATACATATGCATTACAATATGACAACTTTGAAAGATACATGACTAATACAAGCTTCCTCTAAATGTGTGCAATTCCCTTGTAAGAGATGCTTACTTTGGACTGCATGGGCACACATAGTAGAAGGGACAAGACAAGTCATGTGAATCTTGGCTATATGCATCAAACAATATGTGAATGAAATATTTCCATGTTCAAGACCCAGTCACGCAAACAATACGTGCAAGAGACAAGAGATCATCCTGAGCAAGGATATGATGGATATATGTACCTTGAGGTTCTTGAGCATCTTAGCAGTAGGAATACACTTGGGAAACTAGTTGTTAGATAACACAATAGTATTCTATTGTAAATATGCAAAGAGCTTCAACATTACCAAGGCATGGAATACATATTGCAAGTAGGATTTGATGATAGATATGTCTCCAAGAATATTTAGAACTTTCTCCCCTAAGTATGAATATGTAGGATTTCCTCCCCCCTGAATCATAGCATGTAGATTGTCGTGGGTATAAGCCTGACAGTAGATGTGTAGGGTACGAAAGGCTGGGCAGAGCCTTAGCTACGGCGAGGTTGTATGAGTTCAGGCCCCTCTACGATGGAGGTAAAAGCCCTACGTCTCAGTGCTCTTGGGAGCTTGTTGTCGAGTGGAACATGGATTACCGTGAATTGCTAACCCCTGCACCAGTGAGGAAGGGCGGCTTATATAGAGTCCGCTACCCTTCACAACGGTTCGGTGCACAGGGGTGGAGTAATGGTGAATAACTGCATACGTTACAGGTAACGTATGTCTTAAATGCTAATAAATGTATATGGAAACGTATGACCGTTGCCCTCGAGGGGGGTTACGATGTACAGAGTGGAATACAGTCGGTAAGCTTGATACGCTCCGAATGCTCATCTCCGAATGGATGATGGGAAGTCCTTAGTTCAGTCGGAACTGACTAAGGGTCTTGTCCTTTATGAAGGGTAGTCCTTGGGTAGGCCCCACAGGGCAGGCCTATGACCCTACCCTAGGACTATAACCCCATCATTAGTCCCCGAATGGATTGGGTTGGAACGATGAAGCGATGCTTGGAGTACGGATCCGACTGGTACGGATGCGACTTTGGCGTTGTTTGCCGCGATCCCTTTTATCTTCTTGACCAGTGATCCGAGTGGATGTATTTGTGAAACGAACCATCAGGGACCGAGTGCTTCTGTGGTATCTTTTGACATGACCAGTCAACTGATAGCGGCGGATTTTCCGGGATCCTCAAATTTCGGTTACCGCGCACTCGGCAGGGTGACGACATTGTAATCGAGTAGTATTTGTCGCCTCGATTTCCGCGCCTTCATCTCCCCCACTAATATCGCAGCGACCGGTCGGGGGATAAGATTTCGGGGCCACCTGCTAGTGACCCAGTCGGAACCTTATTTAAAGCTCTACGGCGAGGGTTTTTCATTGCGCTCGCCTGATAGCTCGCACTTGCCCCGCTTCTCTCGCCACCTCCTGTGCATCTCAAGCTCTTTCCTTCTCCTTCTCCTCCGCGGGTCTGCAGCCTCCACCATGACAAAGGGGAAGACAAGTAAGCTCGAGGCGCGGAATAAGAATGGGAAGGCGGCGGCTCCTGCTCAACGGCGGCAGCGAGCACTGCCAGCAGGTTGGATCCAGGGGGATTTCCTCCCCTCCACGGTGACAGAGGAGGACATGCTGGAGCTGGTGGAGCACGGCATGATCCAGCACAAGACGTGGAGGATGCCGGCGGAGGGCGAGACCGAGCCGGTGCCCCAGGAAGGAGAGTGCGTCTTGTTGCTCAGCCACGTGCACCGAGGCTTTTCTCTGCGTCCCCATCCCTTCAGAGGTATACTGAACCACTTTGGGGCGCAGCTCCACCATTTCCCCCCCAACGCAATAGCCCATCTCTCTGCCTTCGTCGTGCTGTGCGAGTGCTTTATCGGCTGTCCTCCCCATTGGGGGCTTTTCAAGCACATCTTCTCTGCTAGATCTCAAACCATAAAAAGGCTGAGCCAGTCGGATGACAAAACTCACCTCCTCCAGCTCTGCGGAGGCTTAGGCTTCCAAAAGAAAAGTAAAAGTAGCTATCCCGCTCTCCAACTGTGTGAATTCGTTAGGAACTGGCAGTCGACTTGGTTTTACTGCCAGGACGTTGCTAGCCCGAATGCCACCACTGGACTACCACCTTTTAGCTTAGACCAACCGGCTCCGCCTAGGCAACTCGCGCTCACGAAGATGGAGAAGATCTAGATCCAGCCTCTGGTCGACGAGCTTGTAGAGGTCGTCCGGAAGGGAGTCACTGGCATAGATATGCTGGAGGTTTTTCTGGGTCGGCGTATCCAACCTCTGCAAGCTCGACACCACGCCATGTGGCACTACACGGGGCCTGAGGACTCCACTCGGACTAACCCCGAGTGCGTGACCGGGGAGACGGTGGCGTTGTGGGTCTTCAACATCACAGGCGCCTGCGATAATCCCAGAGGAGCCCGGTGAGTGAAGCCCTTCCGCGCGGACAACCCTCCTCCGAATGAGGTGAGTATAACTTGTCGAGTGCACCCAATTGTCTTAGATTTATCGCTTTTTGTTGTATTACTGTCTGACGTCTGATGTTGTCGACTGTATCTCGTGCAGGCGTGGACCAACTGGTTTTCTCCTGTCTCGAACGAGAATCCGGCCGAGGAGGAGGAAGGCAGCCAGGAGGGCAGTGTGGAGAGCGCCGAGTACGTCTCCGATAGTGGGGAGACGGAGGAGGAGTCCGAAGAAGAAAAGGGGGAAGATGAGGAGCAGAACTCGCCACACCCACCTCCAGAGCCTCGAACCAAACGCCGCCACGAACCCGTGGCTCCGTTGGCTCCTCCAGCGGCCTCGAGTGCTCCGCCAGCCGCTCCTGTGGTTCCGAGTGCCTTGCCAGCTGCTCCCGTGGTGCCGAGTGCTCGGAGCACAAAGAGGACCAGGGACTCTGCTGCTGAGCCCGCGGGCCAGCCCTCTAAGGCGGCCAAACCGAGTGGATCCAAACCTCGGAAGGCTTTGCCGCGGATGAGGATCGCCGTTCCCGTCGCCTCAGCGTAAGTGCATTGTTCTTCTATCTTCTTCCAGTATTTGATTGAACCCATGCTTATCGGTTGAATGAATTTAACTTGACAGAGCTGCCACCTGCGCCACTTCTGTGCCGCGCTAGGAAGATGATCCCATGGATACGGACAATGTTGTCACGTCCCAGCAAGGTACGTCGTGGCGACTCCGAGAGCTTCCATTATTGTTTCACAAGTTCTGTCTTTGGTCTTGTCCTTTTTGGTCTCACGTCGTTGGGTCGGGCTTTCTTCAGAGGTGATCCATGTGGAGGATGACGATCAGAAGAGGTCCGAGCAAGCTGCGGCGCCAGTCATTGAGGCCGTTCCGTCTGTTACCACTCCTGCCATGGAAGCGCCACCAACTGAGACGATGCCGTCGACTGTCACGGCGCTCGTCGTTGCTGAACTGACTGGAGCAGGACTTGGGATGCCCAAAGAGTCTCTTGGGGTGCCAGGTCCGTCGACTGTCCAGTACGACGCCCGGCGCCTCCCGGAGGATCAGGTGGGAGCTCCTAAGGAAGCCATGGTGCAGGTGGAATTGATGGCGGGTGATGCCAAGAAAGCGTACGACTCCATCGCGTCTGTGTACAAGCGAAGCTTGGAACTCCGGGACGATATCCAAGTAAGTGGGCTAGTAAGTATTTGCTTTCCCCTTGTAACCCACTGGGTGTTTAAGCCAGATACTCGGATACCGAATGTTGAGTTTGCGGTGGGTTCACTCTTAGTGAACCAAGTGGGTGTAGTCCCCGAGACTTCTGTCGAGTGCTTGCACCGGCAGTTGTCAGATCAAAACTAATCTGTTCGACTGTTACTGGTGGGGGCATTCCGAGTGCACCGATTGGATTAGTCCCCGAGAGTAATTTTACTCAGGTCGTGTAGTAGTAGCCTCATAGGCTTGTTTTTTTGTTATGTATCTCAATAGGGCGGACCTGTTTGAGCGCCATGCCAATGGGGTCACTCTTAGTGAACCCACTGGGTGTAGTCCCCGAGACCGCTGTCGACTGCTTGCGTCGGCAGGGGTCTGGAGAACTTTGAGTTTATATTGTTGTCCTTGTTGAATTTGTCTGATCCTCTCTTCACGCTGACTTGCAGAAGACTTGCGAGATGGGATCGGCGTACGAAACTCTGAGAGCTGAAAAGGTTCAGTTTGCTGCGGAACTGGATGCAGCAATGCTTGCCTTGGCTGGCATGAAGGTTGTTCTGGCTGAACGAGAGAAGTCCTTGGAGGCGTCTCGTGAAGCAAACAAGGCATTGGTTGCCGAAGTGGAGAAGATGGGTAAACAAAGAACTGAACTGATGGGACAGATGCATGTGCTGAATAGGCGGTGCATAGCACAGGAGAAGTACGTCAGTGACTGGGCAAGGCAGATGATTGCGCTTCTCGGTGGTAAGTTTTGTTTTTCCGAGTGTTTGTTGACTGTGTAGTTCATTCTACGCTTACTTCCTGCTTGTCTTGTCTTTGCAGATTTTTGTATGGACGCTGAGGCTGAAGCAGCTGACGTGGAACGGTTGATTATTCCGAACGTTCCACTCGGCGATGACGCCAATCGAGATATGCTCCGAGCGCACATTTGCCTGGGTAAAGTGGGACCTTTCATCGGTCGACTAAGAGAGGTCGTCGGCCGAATCGACCAGGAGCTATGGCCTGAAGACGAGTCTCGGCATGAGATGGAAGGTTTGATGACTCGGCTGGAGGAGGTCCCGAACCGAGTGCAGGCATGGAAGAAGTCTGCAGCTTGCTGTGGTGCGGACGTGGCGCTGTCGCTGGTCTGAGTGCACTGCAAGGAGGCTCGCAAAGAGAAGCTAAAGGCGTTGCAGGTCGCAAACACGAAGAAGCTTCGATTCGAAGATTTCATGGAGACCTTCCTTGAGAGCGTAACTCGCATCGCTGACGAGATCGACCTGGACACTTTCGTGGAGCCTGCCAGTCCTGATGAATCTTGAGAAAACTTTTTACCTCGGTATGCCGAGTGTTAGCTGTATGAAACTTTGGCGACTGCTGTTGGCTGTCACATTTGTGGTTCGGTGTGGATAAGCTTGATCTACACCGAACCAACTATCTTTAGACGAACTTTGAATTTGAATCGAATCGTTTTCTCTTCCTTTGCCAAAGAGTTGTTGACACGATATTAACTCGTGGTTTTTGTTTGGCTTTTCTTGGTGAAGCCAATGGAAAACATGCGGAGCATGTAAGTGTCAGTTGTCTTGAGATGTGCATGAGCCTCACTGAGGGTCTGCTTGGTCTCCAAGTGGATCTGTAGGATACACTCGAAGGCAATTGTGTACTTAGGCGATTCGTGATCGCGGCTAAGTCTTCGAGTGCGACTGTAAGGTCATACTCGGAGCAAGTTGTTACTCATGTAATTGTCAGTTGTCTTGACATCTACATGAGCCTCAATGCGGTTCTGCTACTCATGTAATTGTCAGTTGTCTTGACATCTACATGAGCCTCAATGAGGTTCTGCTAAGTCTCCGAGTGTGCACACTCGGAGAAAGTTTGTACTTAGGCCATTCTTGATCGCAGCTAAGTCCCCGAGTGCGACGTTTAGTGCACACTCGGAGAAAGTTTGTATTTAGGCGATTCTTGATCGCAGCTAAGTCTCCGAGTGCGACGTTTTAGTGCACACTCGGAGAAAGTTTGTATTTAGGCAATTCTTGATCGGAGCTAAGTCCCCGAGTGCGACGTTTAGTGCACACTCAGAGAAAGTTTGTACTTAGGTGATTCTTGATCGCGGCTAAGTCCCCGAGTGCGACGTTTTAGTGCACACTCGGAGAAAGTTTGTACTTAGGCGATTCTTGATGGCAGCTAAGTCCCCGAGTGCGACGTTTAGTGCACACTCGGAGAAAGTTTGTACTTAGGCGATTCTTGATCGCAGCTAAGTCCCCGAGTGCGCCGTTTAGTGCACACTCGGAGAAAGTTTGTACTTAGGCGATTCTTGATCGCAGCTAAGTCCCCGAGTGCGACGTTTAGTGCACACTCGGAGAAGGTTTGTACTTAGGCGATTCTTGATCGCAGCTAAGTCCCCGAGTGCGACGTTATAGTGCACACTCGGAGAAAGTTTGTACTTAGGCGATTCTTGATCGCAGCTAAGTCCCCGAGTGCGACGTTTAGTGCACACTCGGAGAAAGTTTGTACTTAGGCGATTCTTGATCGTAGCTAAGTCCCCGAGTGCGACGTTTTAGTGCACACTCGGAGAAAGTTTGTACTTAGGCGATTCTTGATCGCAGGTAAGTCCCCAAGTGCGACATTTAGTGCACACTCGGAGAAAGTTTGTACTTAGGCGATTCTGGATCGCAGCTAAGTTTTTTTTTAACCGGAGTGTGCGACCGCGGAAGAATTTTGAATCTGCAAAAACTCAATCTGCTTTGTTTTACTTCAACGATACTTGTTCTTTACATTGCTTCAGTCGACGGTCATGTGTAGAAGCGCTTCAGGAGATCTCCGTTCCATGCTCGTGACTCGTCCGTTTCCCTATCGAGGTTGTAGAGTCGATATGCTCCGTTGTTCAGCACCTTGGAGATGATGAAGGGTCCTTCCCAGGCGGGGGCCAACTTGTGAGGTCTCTGCTGATCCACTAGGAGCACCAGGTCGCCTGCTTGGAATGTACGACTCCTGACGTGTCGCGCGTGAAAACGCCGCAGATCTTGTTGATAAATGGTTGAGCGAGTCAGTGCCATCTCACGCTCCTCTAGAAGATCCACTCCGTCTTGTCTTGCTTGCTCTGCTTCAGCTTCGGAGAAGAATTCAACTCGTGGAGCGTTGTGAAGCAAGTCACTCGGAAGGACTGCCTCTGCTCCGTAAACGAGGAAGAACGGGGATCGCCCTGTAGATCTGTTTGGGGTTGTGCGGAGACTCCAAAGCACCGAAGGCAGCTCGGTGACCCATGCACCGGCGGCACGCCCCACTTCTCGCAGGAGTCGAGGCTTCAAACCTTGCAGAATAAGTCCATTCGCTCGCTCTGCTTGCCCGTTTGTTTGGGGATGCGCCACAGATGCAAAATCCACTCGGATACCTTGGCCTGTACAGAAACTTTTGAATCTGTCTGAGTCAAAGTTTGTTCCATTATTAGTGATTATGCTGTGAGGTACCCCGAATCTGGAGATGATGTCCCTGACAAACTTGATGGCCGTAAGGGCGTCGAGCTTTTTGATGGGCTTGGCTTCAATCCATTTTGTGAACTTGTCGACTGCCACCGACAGATGTGTGAATCCCCCTTGTCTTGTCCTGAATGGACCGACTGTATCTAATCCCCATACCGCAAACGGCCAAACAAGAGGGATTGTCTTCAACGCACATGTTGGTTTGTGGGACTTGTTAGAGTAGAACTGACAGCCTTCACATCGGTCGACCATATCTTTCGCCATTTCATTCACCTGCAGCCAAAAGAAGCCAGCTCTGAATGCTTTGGCGACGATTGCTCTTGAGGAGGCGTGATGACCGCAGGTTCCTGAGTGAATTTCTTCCAGGATCAACTGTCCCTCCTCAGGGGAGATGCATCGTTGAAGGACGCCAGAAACACTTTCTTTGTACAACTGGCCATCAATGACAGTGAACGACTTTGACCTGCGGACGATCTGTCTTGCTTGGACTTCGTCTTTTGGTAATTCTTGCCTCAGGATGTATGCAATAAACAGCACAGTCCAATCGGGGATGATAGCAAGAATCTCCATGATCCAATGAACCACAGCAGGGACTTCGACTTCAGTCGGATCTGTCGAGCTCTTTGGTTGTACTGGTTCCTCTGTGAAAGGATCTTCTTTAACTGAGAGAAGGTGGAGGTGCTCGAGGCAGACGTCACTCGGGACTAGTCTCTGAGTGGATCCGAGTTTTGCCAACTCATCAGCTTCTTGGTTTTTCAGTCGCGGAACATGGTGGAGTTCCAGACCTTCAAACTTTTTCTCGAGCTTCCTCACTGCATTGCAGTATGTGGTCATGGTGGGGTTCCTGACGTCCCACTCCTTCATCACTTGATTGACTACCAAATCCGAATTGCCATAGACCATCAGGCGACGGACGCCGAGTGAGATGGCCATGCGCAGTCCATAAAGGAGAGCTTCATACTCTGCCTCGTTGTTGGAGGAATCAAAGTGTATCTGCAACACATACTTGAGTTTGTCGCCCTTTGGCGATACGATCACAACGCCAGCGCCGGAGCCATTCAACATCTTGGACCCATCGAAGAACATTGTCCAATGAGCCGAGTAGATGTGGGTCGGTTGCTGTTGTTCTACCCATTCTGCCATGAAGTCAGCCAGAGCTTGAGACTTTATAGATTTCTTGGCCTCGAACTTGATCACGCAGTATAACATCTCCATTGCCCACTTCGCCACTCGGCCTGATGCGTCCCGATTGTGTAGGATTTCCGACAACGGGGCATCAGAAACGACGGACACCGAGTGGTCTTGAAAATAATGAGCCACCTTCTTCGCAGTCATATATATCCCGTAGATAAGTTTTTGATAATGGGGATACCTCTGCTTGGAAGGAGTCAGTACTTCGGACACATAATACACTGGCCGCTGAACCTTGTATGCTTTGCCTTCTTCTTCTCGTTCGACTGTGAGAACAGTGCTGACGACTTGATTTGTAGCCGCGATGTATAGAAGAAGGGGTTCTTTACTGAGCGGAGCAGTAAGAATCGACTGGGTGGAAAGTAGGACTTTGAGGTCGTCGAATGCGACTTGGGCTTCATCTGTCCACTCGAAAGTATCTGATTTCTTCATGAGTCGGTATAGAGGAAGTGCCTTCTCGCCGAGTCGACTGATAAATCTGCTCAAAGCTGCTAGGCAACCTGTGAGTCTTTGAACATCGTGTATTCTGACCGGCTGCTCCATTCGGACGATGGTCCCGATCTTTTCGGGGTTGACGTCGATCCCTCGTTCGAAAACGAAGAAACCGAGTAACTTTCCGCTGGGAATGCCGAATGAACACTTGGCTGGATTGAGTTTGATATCGTACCTACGAAGGTTGGCGAATGTTTTTGCCAAGTCAGTCAGCAGGTCGGAACCTTTGCGTGACTTGACTACGATATCATCCATATACGCCTCCACATTCCGACCGATCTAGTCGAGGAGGCATTTTTGAATCATGCGCATAAAGGTTGCTCCTGCATTCTTCAAACCAAATTGCATAGTGATGTAGCAGAAGCACCCGAATGGGGTGATGAAGGCTGTTTTTAATTCATCGGGGCCATACAGACGGATCTGATGATAGCCCGAGTAGGCATCAAGGAATGACAACCGCTCGCAACCCGCAGTCGAATCGACAATTTGATCGATGCGGGGGAGCGGAAAATGGTCTTTCGGGCAGACCTTATTGAGATGTTTGAAGTCGATGCACATTCGGAGCGACTTGTCTTTCTTGGGCACCATGACAACATTGGCGAGCCACTCAGAGTGGTGTACCTCGCGAATGAAGTTGGCTGCCAAAAGTTTAGCCACCTCTTCTCCGATTGCCTTCCTCTTGTGCGCGGCGGACCGATGCAGGCGTTCTCGGACAGGCCAAGCGGCGGGATCCACATGCAGTCGGTGCTCAGCCAACTCCCTGGGTACACCTGGCATGTCAGCAGGCTTCCATGCGAAGATATCCCAGTTCTCACGGAGGAATTGGGTGAGCTCGGCTTCCTATTTAGGATCGAGGGTGGTGGAGATGTTCGTCGAGGCAGCGGTGTCGTCCGTCGGGTGGATGCTGACCTTCTTCGTCTCTCCCGCCGACTGGAATGCGGACTCCGAAGCTGGCTTCTTCGAACGCATCAAGTCAGCGGGGTCGACTGTCTTCTTGTACTCGTCAAGCTCGAGGACAGCCATCTGCTGATCGGCGATCCTCGATCCCTGCTGCAGACACTCCTCGACCCGCTGCCGATTGCCTGTGATGGTGATCACACCTTTTGGGTCTGGCATCTTCAGCTTCAGGTACACGTAACATGGACGGGCCATGAAACGCGCATACGCCGGGCGGCGCAGAATTGAGTGGTATGCACTCTGGAAGTCCACCACCTCGAACGTCAGCTTTTCCTTGCGGAAGTTCTTGTCGGAGCCGAAGACGACGTCCAACGCGATCTGGCCGAGTGACTTGGCGTTTCGTCCAGGGATGACTCCGTGGAACTGCATGCTGCTCTCGCTAAGCTTGGACATCGGAATGCCCATCCCCTTGAGAGTGTCAGCGTACATGATGTTCAAGCCACTGCCGCCGTCCATGAGGACTTTGCGCAGTCGGACTCCTTCCACCACCGGGTCGACGACCAGAGCCTGCCTCCCTGGGGTGGGTACGTGTGCTGGATGATCCGACTGGTCAAAGGTGATTGCAGTCTGAGACCATTTGAGGAACGTCGGGTTGGTTGGCGTGGCCATGTTCACCTCCCTGTTCACCAGCTTCAGTCGACTCTTGCTCTCAACGTCAGCAAAAATCATCAATGTTGCATGGACTTGGGGGAACGAATCCTCCTTGTCCTCCTCATCCTGTTCATTACCCTTTTCACTCGACTGTCCTTCTCTGAACCCCTGGATCAGGAAACGACATTGTCGAGTGGTATGCTTCGGATATATGGCGTTGCCCTCTTCATCCATCTTCGTGTGAATTGGACATGGCTGGTCTAGGATAGGGTTCCCGAACTGCTTCTTCTTGGGGGTGAACTGAGCCTTCCCTTTGCCCTTGAACTTGGCATTGGTAACGGCTGCGGCCTCTGCCTGCGGAGTGGATGGAGCTTTCTGCTTCTGCTTCCGAGTGCCGTTCCCATCTCCATCGGTGACGGCTTTGTGCTTGTCGCTACGAATGCGGTCCTCTTCTTTGCCATTTGCATAGCGTGCCGCTATCTCCATCATCTTACTCATGGAGATGTCACCTGTTCGACCGAACTTCACGTACAAATCTCTGTACCGCACGCCCGCCTTGAAGGCGCAGACTGCTTGGTGCTCTGTGACGTTCTCCACCGTGTGGTAGAGGGTCGTCCAACGCTGAATGAAATCGCGCAGGGGCTCATTCTACTTCTGGATGCAGTGCTGGAGCTCCACGAGGCCAGCAGGGCGTTTGCACGTCCCTTCGAAGGTCCTGATGAAGACTCGGGCCAGATCTGCCCAGCTGTAGATGCTTGAGGGAGCCAACTGGTTCAGCCACGTCCGAGCCGAGCCGTCGAGCATCAGAGGGAGGTGTTTCATGGCGACATGGTCGTCCCCTCCCCCGATCTGGACTGCCACTCGGTAGTCGTCCAGCCACGTTTCTGGCTTGGATTCTCCTGTAACTTGCTGATCCCTGTCGCCAATCGGAAGTTGGGAGGGATGTCAGCCGAATGGATGGCTCGACTGAAACACTCGGGGCCAGAGATGATGGTCCTTCTTCCACTCGGACCGTCCATATCGTGACCATCGCGGTGGGCTCAGCCCCTGTCGACTCTCCTCTGGACGATATGCCCTCTCGCGTCGGGCCTTGGATCATAAGTGTCACCGACCGAACGCCGATCATCATGATGTCGGGGCCCATAGGGCCCACCCCGCGGAGGGGTGCGTGAGCGGCGACGATCTTCGGGGTTCATGGAACGGCTGCCTCCCCTGTGTCGCTGATGAGAACCGGGGCTGTGAACAGACCGATGCGTGTTCGCGTGAACATAACTATTGTGAATCCTGTTGTGCGACTAGGAGACCGCTGAATTTTGCTGCTGCGCCGTGTGCAGCAGGGCACAGATTTGCTCGATCCCTCTGCCAGCCTCTGAATCAGTCGGCTGGAGAGAATCGGCTATCTTGGCGGCGGCAGCCAGGTTGAGGACGGGCGTGCGGTACACCTCCACGTTGCTCCGCCGAGTGTGCCGACTGGCAGAACGGCGGGGATGACAGCGAGCGCCGGATGTTTCGCCGACCTCGTGCTCGTTCCGGCCAGATTGGCGGGGACTTTCATGGGAGTTGGCCATGTGCACTTCAGCTACAGGCCCGTGACCCAAGTACTTGGAAGGAAACTCAGTCGGAACTGAGTCTGAGTGCTGGGACGGCGGCGCAACCACAACCGACTCTAAGACCGCCACTTGTGTGGACGCGTTCTGGCGCGCCTAAGCGTGTCGCACCCAACGCTCGAGCCGCGGACGGCGGGATTGCCTGTTGCGGCGCGCGATGGCGGCGTAGGTCGACATTGGAGCCGACTGCTGGAGAAGAAGAATACCGCGGGCGCCGGCACAGAAGTGCGTAGCCCCGCAACTAGGGAGCGCCTCGACGTCGAGAGGGGCATCCCGGAGCCATGCCGAATCGTCGACGATGAAGGAGAGAGCGCCGAAGAGGATCTCGTGACCCATGCTCAAATATCTACCGGATGACATGATGAAAAGATTTAGTCGCAAACTCGCCGGAAGTTGCTTAGACGCCTGCCCCAAGGTGGGCGCCAACTGTCATGGGTATAAGCCTGACAGTAGATGTGTAGGGTATGAAAGGATGGGCAGAGCTTTAGCTACGGCGAGGTTGTATGAGTTCAGGCCCCTCTACGGTGGAGGTAAAAGCCCTACCTCTCAGTGCTCTTGGGAGCTTGTTGTCGAGTGGAATATGGATTACCGTGAATTGCTAACCCCTGCACCAGTGAGGAAGGGCGGCTTATATAGAGTGCGCTACCCTTCACAATGGTTCGGTGCACAGGGGTGGAGTAATGGTGAATAACTGCATACGTTACAGGTAACGTATGTCTTAAATGCTAATAAATGTATATGGAAACGTATGACCGTTGCCCTCCAGGGGGGTTACGATGTACAGAGTGGAATACAGTCGGTAAGCTTGATACGCTCCGAATGCTCATCTCCGACTGGACGATGGAGGAATCGTCACCGACTGGATGATGGGAAGTCCTTAGTTCACTCGGAACTGACTAAGGGTCTTGTCCTTTATGAAGGGTAGTCCTTGGGTAGGCCCCACAGGGCAGGCCTATGACCCTACCCTAGGACTATAACCCCATCATAGATATTGGGAGTATGTAGGGTGAGACAAGTTCAATCCAAAGTAGGCAATATAAAATGCAAATAAAACTTTCTCTCCCTTAGGGTAAGCATAAGCTTAGATAACTCTTTGATATCTCTCCCACTTAGTGATTTCTCCTCCTTTTATATCTCCCCCCTTAATGATATCTCTCCCCCTATATGTGTAAGCTTCGATATATCTCGCCCTTTGGCACATACTTTTAGAAGCTTTGATACATTTAACCCTTTGGCATTAATTTACAAAAAGGTCAGAGGGTAAGGGTTCATTGAGAATAAGGGATCCTGGATTTTTCTTCTTGATCAGGGTTCCTTGATTCTTCTCCCACTTGAGTTTAGATAAGGGTTCCATGAAATTTCTCCCCCTTTCTATAAGGATAAGGGTTCCTTGAAATCCCCCCTTTGTTGCGATCCTAGATGTTTCTCCCCCTTATATTGTGGGGTCATTTGAAGTTTCTCCCCTTCGAAGTTTTTCCACCCCTTTGGAAAAATGGAATTAAACTCTAAGAACATGGGTAGCATTAACTTTTGGAATCTCTGAGGCAAAGTGGTTCGATAGAATCGAGAGTGAATATTGGGCCGCTAGGAGAAATTGGTAGGACCGATTTTCCCAACTCGGAGAGACCGAGTTACAAATGAAAACTTAGCTACCAGAAAAATGGGATACTAATTGTGGGATGATTTCAAATCTGACATAAATCCTTCCTGCACATTCTGTAAGAAAAATTCTCAAATATATGGCCAAAGCTCTCAGAAAGTATTCAATTGACTTTCAAGGAATTTACAACTAGATGAGAATTGAATGGTTGCAAGAAAGTTTGCAACCAAGATATGAACAATACAGAAACTTCATCTAGATGTTGCTCGGTGACTAGGTCACCTATATTAGAGTATACTGACTTGAGGAGCCAAGAGTGAATGCTTGATCATAGGTCATGCTCATGTGACAGCCCAAGACCAACGCTCCAGAAGATTCCCCTTTTATTTCGTTGCTGTCGTGCGATTAGATTGTATGTCGCATTCATCATCGCATCATGCACATCATCTGCATAGCATCGACACTCTGTTGCCTCGAGTTTTCAAACTTGCATCCGTTATTAGTTGCCGGTTCTCTCCGTTTTTGTCGCTGATCTTTTTGAGAGCAACCACACTCGCACGCACCCGCGACATCGTTAAGATCTTGTTTTAAAAGTGTTTAAAACTTTCTCGGACTGGGTTGAAAGTTGGCGTGCGGTATTAATATAGTGTAGGTAGGCCGCCTGCCACATTTCATCGCAATCGGAGTTTGATTGATACGTGAACCGTTAAACCTATAGCGGCACTATAGTCGGTCATTTTGTCGAACGTTTTCGGTTTCAAAACTCTGACGGCGGGTTGCGTGTTTTCCCTCTCGTCTCTGCCTAGCCCCTCTACACATTGCACCAACCTGCACGCAACCTAGCCAGAAAACCTCCCGCAACCCGAAACACACGGTCGTGACCGTTGGGTCCGGATCAACACCGTAATAGCCTAAACCATCTTCGGTTTTTCAATAGGTCTCCCTAACCTATTTTTTACCGCGACAGTACGATTTGGATCGGAGGGCCAATTAGACCCACTATAGAAAATAATGACTATTTATATGCGAAAACTAGTCCAATCTTAACCTAACCCTAGTCCCTAACCAACTCACCGAATTCCCGTAGCGCCGCCTGATACGTCTCCGTCGTATCTACTTTTTCGAACTCTTTTGCCCTTGTTTTGGACTCTAATTTGCATGATTTGAATGGAACTAACCCGGACTAACGCTATTTTCAGCAGAATTGCCATGGTGTTGTTTTTGTGTAGAAATAAAAGTTCTCAGAATGTCCTGAAAATTTACGAAGAGTTTTTCTAGAATAAAAGAAAAATACACGCGCAAAGATCCACCGGAGGGGGCGTCCCAGTGGGCCACAAGCCCATAGGCCGCGGCCACCCACCTAGGCCGCACCCTGATGGCTTGTGGGGTCCACGTGGCACAACCGCCCCCAAACTCAGCTCTATATCTTCCGTCTCGCCTGGAAAAAAAACCAGAGAGAAGGTTTCATCGCGTTTTACGATACGGAGGCGCCGCCACCTCGTGTTCTTCATCTGGAGGGCAGATCTGGAGTCCGTTCCAGTCTCCGGAGAGGGGAAATCGTTGCCATCGTCATCATCAACCTTCCTCCATCGACAATTCCATGATGCTCTTCACCGTTCATGAGTAATCTCATCGTAGGCTTGCTGGACGGTGATGAGTGGGATGAGATCTATCATGTAATCGAGTTAGTTTTGACGGGGATTGATCCCTAGTATCCACTATGTTCTGGATTGATGTTGCTACTACTTGGCTATGCTTAATGCTTGTCACTAGGGCCCGAGTGCCATGATTTTAGATCTGAACCTATTATGTTGTCGCCAGTATATGTGTGTTTTAGATCCTATCTTGCAAGTTGTAGTCACCTACTATGTGTTATGACCCGGCAACCTCACAGTGACAATAGCCGGAACCACTCCCGGAGATGACCATAGTATGAGGAGTTCATGTATTCACCACGTGTTAATGCGTTGGTTCGGTTCTTTATTAAAAGGAGAACCTTAATATCCCGTAGTTTCTATTAGGACCCCACTGCCACGGGAGGGATGGACAATAGATGTCATGCAAGTTGTTTTCCCTAAGCACGTATGACTACATACGGAATACATGCCTACATTAGATTGACGAACGTGAGCTAGTTACATATCTCTCCATGTTATAGCTGTTACATGATGAATCACATCCGTCATACTCATCCATCACCGATCCACTACCTACGAGTCTTTTACTACTGGTCCTTGCTACGTTACTTTGTCCAGGCTTGTCCCTTGCTACAAAAGGGATTGGGCCACTTTGCTACTCTGTTGCTACTGCTGTTACTGTTGTTCCTTGCTACTTTGCTATTACTTGTTGCAAGACTTTTTCGACACCGTTGTCGGGAAAGAATAGTTCCCCGCCCATGTGCAACTTACTGCTGCCATTGATACGACAGTTAGGAATAGTCTGCCGTCAACAGTTCTGTTTCTGACACCGTTGCTATCATACTACTTTGCTACTGATACTTTGCTTGCAGACACTAATATTTCAGGTGTGGTTGAATCTGACAAACTCAACTGCTAATACTTGAGAATATTCTTTCGTTTCCCCTTGAGGCGAATCAACAAATTTGGGTCGAATACTCTACCCTCGAAAACTGTTGCGATCCCCTACACTTGTGGGTTACCAAGACCTTTTTCTGGCGCCGTTGCCGGGGAAGCACAACTATATTCTCTGAGTCACTTGGGATTGACGTCTGCTGGTCATTATGAGGAATCCGAAAGATCCAAGAACTGAAATCTTGCCTTCCACTATGAGGAGAGGTAAGGAACTGCCATCTAGCTCTGCACTTGATTCACCTTTAGTTTTGAGTAAGTTTGCGACATCACCTCCTGCTAGGAATCTTGATATGTCGCCTGTGCTTGATGATGCTATGCTTGATACTATGCCTAATGATGCTATGCTTGATACTATGCCTGATGATGCTATGCTTGATGCTATGCCTGATACTGCTTTGCCACTAGGTGCATTCCTTGATGCACATATTGCTAGAGTTCCCGCTAGACGTGATGATACTTCTGAAACTGCTGATACTATTGAAGTAGAACCTGCTACTATGCCTGAATTGCCTGTTATGCCTGGACGCTATGTTATGGAGGGAGAAATAGCTTAGGATTTTCTTGCGTGTAAGGATAGCTATGATGTTGAGAAACAACTGCGCAAGTGGAAAGAAAAAGCTCATGCTAAGACCTAGTTCACTTCCCTTGCTCTTGGTTGTGTGCGTAGCCCCCAGGATATGGTCTACTACTCTGAAAAATATTTCCCTGCCCGTAAGAAGCAAGCTGCCTTGCAGGAAATATTTAACTTTGCTCAAGCTAAAGAAGAGAGTCTCCCACAAGCTTGGGGGAGGCTCATCCAGCTACTGAATGCTTTGCCTGATCACCCTCTTGAAAAGAATGAAATACTTGATATCTTCTATAATGGACTTACCGATGCTTCCAAAGACCACCTAGATAGTTGTGCTGGTTGTGTTTTTAGGGAACTAACTGTAGAACAAGCTGAGATTCTACTGAATAACATCTTGTGCAATGAGAATGCTTGGACTATTCCCGAACCACCTCCTAAGCCAACTCCGAAGAAAAGAGGTATTCTATTCCTCAGTCCTGAAGATATGCAAGAAGCCAAGAAATCTATGCGAGAGATAGGCATTAGATCTGAAGATGTCAAAAATCTACCACCTATCGAAGAGATCCATGGTATCGTTAACCCGATACAGGTAGTAGAAGTTAATTCTCTGCGTAGGTTTGATGAGAGTGATATGCCTTTTGATAAATCTGCTAGCTTATGCATGGATGAATTTGATAACTTCGTTGCCAAACAACAAAGTTTGAATGATTATGTTAGCAAACAATTGGAACAGAATGCTCGTATGCTTAGTCATTTAAGTGCTTGTGTGGACAGAAATGTCAATGATCTTAAGCTTCTGAGTAAACATGCTTCTATGGTTACTACTCAGGTAGAACAAGTACTTAAAGCTCAGAATGACTTGCTCAACTAGTTGTATGACAATTCCGTCAGAGTCGTCACTAGAGGCGGTAGAATGACCCAGGAACCTTTGTATCCTGAGGGTCATCCTAAGTGAATTGAACAAGATTCTCAAGGAGTTAGCACTGATGCACCTAATCATCCTAGAAAGAAGAAGAAAGATGATAGAGATGTGCACGCTAGTAACCCTGTTGCTTCTACACCTGAGAGTCCAAACGACGCCTTTGTCTCTGATGCTGAAACAAAATCTGGTGATGAACATGACCCTAATGATAATATCGATAGTGATATTCATGTAGATGCTCAACCTAGCAACGATAAGGATGTGGAGATTGAACCTGTTGATCTTGATAACCCACAACCTAAGAATAGAAGATACGCTAAGAACGATTTCGCTGCTTGGAAGCATGGTAAAGAAAGGGAGCCATGGGTTCAGAAACCTATACCCTTTCCTCCCAAACCATCGAAGAAAAAGGATGATGAGGATTTTGAGCGATTTGTTGAAATGATCACACCTATCTTTCCGCAAATACGTTTGACAAATATGCTCAAAATGTCTCCGTATGCTAAGTACATGAAAGATATTGTGACTAATAAGAGGAGGATACCTGAGGTTGAGATTTCCACCATGCTTGCTAATTATACCTTCAAGGGTGGAACTCCTAAGAAACTAGGTGATCCCGGTGTGCCCACTATACCTTGCTCCATTAAAGGCAACTACGTTAGAACTCCGTTATGCGACCTTGGAGTCGGTGTTAGTGTTATGCCTCTCTCTCTTTATCGTAAACTTGAACTGGATAAGTTGACACCCACTGAAATATCTCTGCAAACGGCCGACAAATAAACTGCTTTCCCTATCGGCATTTGCAAGGATGTGCCTATTGTGGTTGCCAACGTCACTATCTTAACAAACTTTGTTATCTTGGATATTCCTGAGGACGATGCCATGGCGGTCATCCTCGGAAGACCCTTTTTAAACACTGCAGGGGCTGTTATAGATTTCAACAAAGGCAATGTCACTTTCCATGTCAACGGTAATGAGCATACGGTGCACTTTCCGAAGAAACAATATCGAGTACATTGCATCAATGCTATCGAAAAAACTTCATGATACTTATTGGGAGCTTTGAATGCCCTATTCCTCGTGTCAAGATGAAGTATGAATTGCTTGTTGGGGAAATACACATCCCCATTTAGGTGACCTAGTGACTATTCGGAAATTCTCCATTCTCTTTTGCGATTTGAAAAGGTTTGTCAAAGAGGCTTGATCAACCTCACTGACGGATTTCTTTCGATGACCATGAGATGGATAAATCGAGGAGTCACAAACCTCTGTTCCGAGCTTTCACCTTCGGTTGCTTAGAAGAAAATGATAGATTTAGTTTAGTTTTCCCTGTTTTCTGTTTTAGCGTCCGGTAGAAAAGTACCCCAAAAATAAAAGTTCTCCGAACGTCCTGAAAATCTAGTATGATTTTTTCTGGATTTTTTGAAAAATCCTGAGACAAAGAGCTTGTCTGGGGGCCACACTAGTGGGCCACAAGCCCTAGGTGTTGGGGACATTACCTGTTAATAACCCGCCCTAGTTGGGTCGGGTCACCGAATCAGGCGATTCATCTGAGCGTGGTTCGGGCCTTGGCCTGGCGAGGCCAAAAGTTGTGTGGCGGTTTACATCTTCCGGAAAGTCTCCAAGCTTTGGAAGATGGCGACTGGGAGATCATAGAGGTCACGATTTGTAGGAAGGAAAGTACCCTTGTAATCCCTAGGGATTTGACCTGTATATAAAGGCGAGTCCCAGGGAAGCAGAGGGTAGGTTAGAAATCATTGAGTGCTAGGTTTGGCGAGTTACGCCCTCCTTGTAATCGAAACCACATCAATACAACTCAAAGCAGGACGTAGGCCTTTACCTCTTCACGAGGGGCCGAACCTGGGTAAATCGCCGTGTCTCTCCTGCTCAACCCTTTGAGTCGCCACCAAGGTGCGATGGCTCCAGTACTAAGTCCTTTCACGAGGACATCTGCCGTGACAAAACCACGACAGTTGGCGCCCACCGTGGGGCCTACGCACGGTGGAGTTGAGTTCTCAAAGGGATCCCTACCAGGGTTTGGGAGTTACACGACGGGGCTCATGGCCCGGAGCCGCCGCGGGAAGACCTACATCGACAACCAGCAATGGGGGCCCGAGGTGGATTCGATCGAATCTGGTTACAGGGTCCCCTTCGGCAAGATCAACATCTTCATCGGCATGATCGGATCATCTGTGCCTGAGCCGGACATCTCCACCGACATCGTCGAGCCGGCCAGGTACGTCCGCCCAGTAGTGATGCCAAATCTGACTCGCCCGGTCTTTGTTGGGTTCACGCAGGGATCGGAGGAGCCAGAACGCTCGGCGTCCCACGAAACCACACCAGTCAACACTGATGGCGAATCATCCATGGGCGATTCAGATTCAATCCGGTCTCTACATGGGGATTTTCTTGGGGGCTTGTCGCTGGCTATGGACCTCGAAGTCCTTGACCGAACCCACCGCCAGATCGTGATTTATATGGCGGGGGCGACTCAACCCTCGCAAAACCCTACAGGAGGCAATGGAACCGGTGAGACGTCTAGAAGCCCGGCCGCTGTCCTGGTGGAATTAGCGGCGGAAATCACAAGGCTGATGGCGACTCCCCTCACGCCAGAAAATCAGGAGGAGATAAACGTGGAGTTGGCGAAACTCAGAGAGGCATTGGCAAAGGCTCATCGGGATGCCGAGGTGGAGTCCGCCAGGATCGAGACTCGGCAAGCTCAAATTGCGGACGAGAGGATTCGCTTAAACATTGACAACTGGCGGCTCGAAAGACACCAACGCGCATCCGACACGGTCCATCAACGGAGACACCAAGGTCGCCTGCCTCATGATCTCAACCCGAACCACCTGTTCAATACTCCGCGAACCCTGGGGACGGGAGCCGCCCTAGGGGGAGGACCGGGTCAACCACCTAACCCGCCAGATCAGACAATTGAGGTCGCATTCCCCGATTCGGGACGCCTCAAGGCCACTTTTCCAACCCGATGGAAAACGTCCTGGCTGCAACTTGCCATCTAGAATCTCTTCCGATTCACGGCAACACCCGTGCCGAGATAGAAGCAAGAAACGCCATTGAGATGTTGAAGACGGCGGTGGTTCAAAACGCCCAGTTCTCACATAGCCTAGATAGGCTGCATTCCACTCCCCAGGCGAGTTACACCAGGAGTCGGCCAGAGGATCAGCCCGCCGTAAACAGCGGGCCCCGACCCGTCCCTCAGGACAACCCGCGTGATCATCAGAACCCGCCGGGCCGGGATCTCCCAAACATCCAGATCGCCCCGGCCCTTCTCGTCGGGAGCGGTGGGCGAGTGGGGATGCCATGCTTGGCCCCCGCTCTTGGCAACGAAAGAATGCTCAAAGGTTTTAAGGGACCAAGAAAGGTGCCTAACTACACCCCGGACCTTGAGCCGGCATCGTGGGTCGAGAGTTATGAAATCGCCATGGACATGCTCGACGTGAACGAGGCAGTTTGTGCCAGATACTTCACGATGATGCTCGAGGGGTCACCACGCACTTCATTGAAAAACTTACCTCCCAACTCCATCCAGACCTGGGCCAAGTTGAAAGAGCGATTCATCAAAAACTTCCGAGGAACCTGCAAACGACCAATGACGATCGTCGATCTGCAGCACTGCGTTCAGCGCCCTGATGAGTCGGCACACCATTGGTTACGGCGGGTTGCGGAAATTATCCATTCGTTAGATGGTATTATGGCGGCTCAGGCTGTGTTGATCCTCGAGCAAAATTGCCATTATGAACCCTTGGTATAGAAATTTGGGCGACTCAAGCGAAAGGTCCAAGACATGGGAGAGCTGATGGACACCCTCACTAGGTATGCTAAAGCGGATGACACCAAAGATCCCGGTGAGGACGGTAAACTTAATTCGCCCAAGAAAGGCGAGTCATCCAAAAAGCATACCCGGTTCCAGGAACGTAACCGCCACAATCAAGGAGCCAATGGCAAGCGAAGGCAGCAAGAGGAACCCTCGGACTTAGTCGCCAACACAAACACCAACAGTGGCAACCAACGCCAGAAGAAAAATAGGGTATTTAGTGGGAAGAGGCCGCGTAACTATGAAGAGTTACTCAAAGGCCCTTTCCCACACCATGCCACGGCAAACGGTCCGGCGACTCACTCCTGGGAGAACTGTTTCGTAATGCGGGAGTTTCGGGCGGAGGCGATCAAGAAAAGACAAAACGATGACCCGGACCAACGGCAGGAGCAGTTTGCTGCACCCAACCAACGACAAAACCCCTTTGGCGATTTTCCCGAACAGGGGGCTCAGGGAGGCCCGCAGCCAAGCAGCGGCCAGTATCCGGTGCACCACCAGCGGCGGTATAACCAGCCAGGATCCTTTCAGCAGCCGCCCCCACGGGGGGCTCCGTAGGGTCAGGATGAAAACGGAGGTTTCCGCAACAATTCCAAACAGTTAAGCAATGGGCAGTATCACGTTTTCACCACCAATGCTTGCAGACGTGATAAAAAGGTGAGTCACCGGGCATACACTGTGTCTGAGCCGACGCTTCCCAGGTACCTCCACTGGTCTGAACAAATCATATCGTGGAGTAGGGAGGATCACCCGCCAAGAGTTGACAATCCTGGCGATTTAGCGTTGGTCGTGGCTCCCCAAGTTGGGGGCTACACCCTGTCCAAAGTGCTAATGGATGGTGGAAGCAACATTAATATCTTGTATTTTGACACTTTCCAAAGGATGAACCTATTGGAAAAGGACCTGATGCCTTCAACCACAGTTTTCCATGGAATCGTCCCGGGCAAGTCGGCGTACCCCATAGGCCGAGTGAGACTCACAGCGGCATTTGGAACGGCGCAGAATTACAGGTCCGAGTCACTGATATTCGAGGTGGTCAAATTGAAAAGCCCCTACCATGCGTTGTTTGGGCGGCCAGCTTATGCCCGTTTCATGGCTCGCCCATGCTACGTTTACCTTAAGCTCAAGATGCCCGGTCCTAAGGGACCCATCACGGTTGATGGGGATAGAAGGATTGGAAAGGAATGTGAAGAAGGGGACGCGGCTAATGCGGAAGTCGCCTGCACTACAGAGGAGCTCAAACACCATTGGGCCAATGTTGACTCGGCAGACATGTCACCCCTAAAGAAGCCAACGACAGATGTTGAGTCGCCCCTCAAGTTCAAACCAATGGATGACACTAAAATAATCGATTTCGTTCCCGGCGATTCATCGAAGCAGTTCACCATCGGGACGGGTCTGGATCCCAAATAGGAAAGCGCGCTCATCGAATTCATCCGTGAGAATCGGGACATCTTCGCATGGAAACCTTCTGACATGCCTGGTGTGCCGAGAGAATTCGCTGAGCACCATCTTAATGTTGACCCAAAGGCAAAACCCATCCAACAGTATCTTCGCAGGTTTAACGAGGAGCGACGCAAGGCGATCGGGGAAGAGGTCGCCCGTCTCTTAGCCGCCGGATTCGTCGTGGAAGTTTTCCACCCCAAATGGCTGGCTAACCCGGTTTTGGTACTCAAGAAGAACGGTACCTTCCGTATGTGCATTGATTACACGGACCTCAATAGAGCTTGTCCGAAAGATCCTTTCGCTCTTCCCCGCATCGACCAGATCATTGACTCGGTGGCGGGATGCGAACGATTGTGCTTTTTGTACGCCTACTCAGGATATCACCAGATCAAGATGGCCATGGAGGATCAAGAGAAAACAACTTTTATAACCCCCTTTGGGGCCTTTTTCTATGTGTCCATGCCTTTTGGACTCAAGAGTGCGGGGGCGACTTATCAGCGCTGCATCCAGAATTGCCTCCGCAGCCAAATCGGTCGCAACGTCCACGCCTATGTCGACGATATTGTGATCAAAACCCGCCAGGGGGAGACGCTACTGGAGGATCTCAAGGAAACTTTCGGTAATCTATGGGTATATCAGATGAAGCTGAATCCCACCAAGTGTGTTTTTGGTGTTCCTGCAGGGAAATTGTTGGGCTTCCTGGTGTCTGAACGGGGCATTGTAGCTAACCCGGACAAAATCGAAACAGTTACATCCCTTGGAAGGCCGGCAAACGTTAATCAAGTTCAACGACTAGCGGGTCACATTGCGGCTCTAAGTCGCTTCGTATGTCGCCTGGGTGAAAAGGCGATTCCTCTTTATCAGTTACTAAAGAAATCTGACCGGTTTGTTTGGACAAATGAGGCAGACGAGGCGCTCGAAGCCTTGAAACGGCAATTGGTTAACCCACCGATCCTGGCCGCCCCGACTGAGAAAGAGCCCATGCTTCTGTATATTGCGGCAAATTCCAAAGCAGTAAGTGTGGCAGTTGTCGTTGAAATAAAGGAGGAAGGGAAGGAGTACCCAGTGCAACGCCCGGTGTATTTTATCAGCGAAGTGTTAACCCTTTCCAAGGAACGGTACCCACACTGGCAGAAGTTAGTGTATGGGGTGTTTATGGCGAGTCGGAAACTTAAGCATTATTTTCAAGAACACCCTATCACAGTGGTTAGCTCTGCCCCCCTTGGGGACATCATCCAAAATCGGGAGGCAACAGGGCAGATTGCCAAGTGGGCGATTGAACTTGGGCCGCATCACGTGCAGTACACCCCCCGCACAGCCATCAAGTCTCACGCCTTAGTTGATTTCGTCAATGACTGGACGGAGTTGCAGGCTCCGGAAGACAGGCCTGATCTTACTTACTAGACTATTTATTTTGATGGATCTAGACAGCTGGAAGGCTCGGGGGCTGGTGTGGTATTGGTATCCCCTCAAGGAGATAAATTCTGTTATGTCCTCAGACTCATGTTTCCGTGCACTAACAATGCTGCGCAATACGAAGCTTTGCTTCACGGCTTGCGACTCGCCAAGGAGATGAATCTAATGCGAGTCAGGTGTATGGCGACTCTGATTTGGTGGCGCAACAAGTTTCGGGTACCTGGGATTCTCGAGACCCCATGATGGTGGCTTACAGAAGAGCTGTGTCTGACGTGGCGGGTCATTTTCATGGTTATCAGGTTGACCACATTGATCGGCGCCTCAATGAGGTGGCTGACGCCCTTTCACGTCTTGGTTCCCAGTGAGAGCCAGTTCCTCCCAATGTTTTTCTGGATATTTTGCATATACCATCCGTGATTTTACCATCGGAGGAGGAGTTGGCAATACCAGATCCTGAGTCTCAGCTCGTGGCGGCTCTCCACGTCACGCCGGATTGGGTTCTTCCCTATCTGGCTTATCTCGCCCGAGGCGAGTTACCAATAGACGAAGTTTTGGCTCGTCAAATCGTTCGGTGCAACAAATCCATGGTGATCATCAATGGCGAGTTATATAAGCGAAGCGCCTCTGGAGTTTTTCAACGATGCGTTTCCTCCAAAGAAGGATGCATAATCTTAAATGACATTCATTCCGGAGACTGTGGGCATCATGCCGGGTCACGCTCTTTGGTGTCAAAAGCTTTCCGTCATGGTTTCTTTTGGTTGACGACTCATGCAGATGCAGAAGATATAGTTCGTCGGTGCAAGGGATGCCAGCGTTATGGACGACAGGCTCATGTGTCGGCTCAAGAATTAAGAATGATTCCCATCACTTGGCCTTTTGCGGTCTGGGGGTTAGACATGGTCGGCCCCTTCAAAATGTCATCCAATAAGAAAACCCATTTGCTGGTGGCGGTTGATAAGTTCACCAAGTGGGTTGAGGCGGAACCTATTGGAGCTTGCGATGCGGAGACAACGGTCAAGTTCTTGAAGAAGCTGATCTTCCGGTTTGGATATCCACACAGTATCATTACTGATAATGGTACTAACCTGTCCCATGGGGCGATGCAGGAGTTTTTCTATCGAGAACATATCCGGCTTGATGTTTCTGCGGTCACTCACCCACAATCTAATGGGCAGGCGGAACGGGCGAATCAGGAGGTTTTACGAGGAATTAAGCCCCGACTCATGGTTCCCCTGGAGAAAACCCCAGGATGTTGGGTCGAAGAATTGCCTCCAGTGCTGTGGAGTATCCGGACCACCCCGAACCGGTCCACGGGTTTCACCCCTTTCTTTTTGGTCTACGGAGCAGAAGCCGTTCTTCCTACTGACATAAGGCATGACTCACCTAGAGTCGCCGCATATGTGGAGCAAGACAATGAGCTGGCGCGTCAAGACTCCTTGGACGCCCTAGAGGAGGCACGTGACTTGGCTGCGGCCCGTTCGGCCATCTATCAGCAGGATCTACGACGTTATCACAACCGCCGGGTTAAGAGCCGGACCTTTCAGGAAGGCAACTTAGTTCTTCGGTTGATACAAGATCGTGCTGGCATGCATAAGTTGTCACCACCATGGGAAGGACCGTTCGTCGTCAGCAAGAATCTTCGCAACATCTCTTATTATCCGGTGGATCTTCGGCCTAACCGGCCAACCACGGAGGCTGAGTCAACTCGCCCTGGAATATTGCCCACTTGCGGCCTTATTACACTTGAGCTCTTAAGCTCTGCATTTTGTAAGTTCTTCAGTTTCATTATGAAGTAATAAAATTAAAATGCTCCCCGACTTGGGGGTTTCCTCATTGAGATCAATTTTTTCATCCTGTTGCGACCGTATGAGCCAACAGAATTATTATCTTAGGGTGGCGCTTGAGCTTTATGACTCGCCCCATCCTGTCGCGACCTTATGAGCCGACGAAACCATCATCTAGGGTGCGCGCTTGAGCTTTCTGACTCGCCCATCCTGTCGCGACCTTATGAGCCGACGAAATCATCATTTAGGGTGTGTGCTTGAGCTTTTTGACTCGCCCCATCCTGTCGTGACCTTATGAGCCGACGAAACCATCATTTAGGGTGTGTGCTTGAGCTTTCTGACTCGCCCCATCCTGTCGCGACCTTATGAGCCGACGAAACCATCATTTAGGGTGTGTGCTTGAGCTTTCTGACTCGCCCCATCCTGTCGCGACCTTCTGAGCCAACGAAACCATCATTTAGAGTGTGTGCTTGAGCTTTCTGACTCGACCATCCTGTCGCGGCCTTATGAGCCGACGAAACCATCATTTAGGGTGTGTGCTTGAGATTTCTGACTCGCCCCATCCTGTCGCGACCTTATGAGCCGACGAAACCATCATTTAGGGTGTGTGCTTGAGCTTTCTGACTCGCCCCATCCTGTCGCGACCTGATGAGCCGACGAAACCATCATTTAGGGTGCGCGCTTGAGCTTTCTGACTCGCCCCATCCTGTCGCGACCTTATGAGCCGACGAAACCATCATTTAGGGTGCGCGCTTGAGCTTTCTGACTCACCCCATCCTGTCGCGACCTTATGAGCCGATGAAACCATCATTTAGGGTGCACGCTTGACCTTTCTGACTCGCCCCATCCTGTCGTGACCATATGAGCCGACGAAACCATCATCTAGGGTGCGCGCTTGAGCTTTCTGACTCGCCCCATCCTGTCGCGACCTTATGAGCCGACGAAACCATCATTTAGGGTGTGTGCTTGAGCTTTCTGACTTGCCCCATCCTGTCACGACCTTATGAGCCGACGAAACCATCATTTAGGGTGTGTGCTTGATATTTCTGACTTGCCCCATCCTGTCGCAACCTTATGAGCCGACGAAACCATCATTTAGGGTGTGCGCTTGAGCTTTCTGACTGGCCCCATCCTGTCGCGACCGTATGAGCCGACGAAACCATGATTTAGGGTGCGCGCTTGAGCTTTCTGACTCGCCCCATCCTGTCGCGACCTTATGAGCCGACGAAACCACCATTTAGGGTGCGCGCTTGAGCTTTCTGATTCTCCCCATCCTGTCGCGACCTTATGAGCCGACGAAACCATCATTTAGGGTGCGCGCTTGAGCTTTCTGACTCGCCCCATCCTGTCGCGACCTTATGAGCCGACGAAACCATCATTTAGGGTGCGCGCTTGAGCTTTCTGACTCGCCCCATCCTGTCGCGACCTTATGAGCCGACGAAACCATCATCTAGGGTGGCGCTTGAGTTTTATGACTCGCTCCATCCTGTCACGACCTTATGAGCCGACGAAATTGCTATTTTTTATTTTCCTTCCTGGCACTGCCACAAGGTTTTCCAAACCTTTTTCCTGATTCAACTTGAAAATATTTGTTATCATTTATTTGATTTCACATATGTTTTTTTCAAGCTTAAAACAGGTTGATGATCAAAATCAATTCATCCATGGCGGATTAAGCATTATAAAGATTTTTCAAACGGCGGATCCAGTATTTCAAATCGCCTTAAGGGCGACATAAGGATTCTTTTTGAAAGTATCACAAAAGCAGTACCGATTCCTAAAGGAGACCTATTACATGGCTCTTAGGGCCAAATCAATGAAGTTTATTCTGCTGGCGCCCTTGGATCATTTTGCTGCGAGCTTTGGCCGACCTCAATTTGCAAGTCGCCCAGTACCCAGTTACATTTGGCCAGAGCCGCAAAGTCATCCTCATCGGTCAGGATTGATGAAAGATCTGCGTCCAAGTCAAAAGGGTTCTTGGGTCACCGTGGAGTTAAGTTGGTCGTCACAATGGTTGGCGGGTTGACCTTCTTGTTCTTTCTATCACAAGCAGCCTCATACTTTGATAAGTCCAGACTTGCAGCAAGTTGAGTCGCCGCCAGCCGGGAGTCCTTGACGACACGCTGATAGTCTTCTTCGACGAATTCTGACCCGTCATCATTGAGTTGAGGAAAGCCCGCTGCTACTTCTTCCGGGTTGATCTCTGGAGCATACGCTAAGCAGCGACTTAATGTAGTCAGCACTCCCTTCCGGGCGGCTGACCGTGTCAACTCGCCAATCTGGGGAGGAAGCGTGGATAGGCAGCCAAGCATCTTCTTTATGGAGGTTATAGGCTCCTTGGCGCCCATCACTGCTTTAACAGTTAGTACACTGCTGGTATACAGCTGCTCTGTCAGTGTGTAAATCGCCTTCAGCATCAGCACGCAATCATCCTGAAGATTGGCGGCTCTTGGACCTATGCAAGGGATAACGATAATCAGCGACTCAGGATAAGAGTTATTGGTTTAAAACAAAGATCAAAGTTTTGAGTATTTTACCAAAGACGGCTTGCGCCATGTTTGAGATATGACGTTTCAAGCCAGATAGCTCTTGTTGCACAGTAGCCAGCTTGGCTTGAGCATTCTCTGCTCTTTTTGTTGCAGCATCTTGGTCAGCTTGAGCCCTTTTTAAATCGTCTTTTAGTATTTCCGTCTCAGCCAAGACCAATTGATACTTCTCCTCTGACTTGGTTCGGGCATCTTGCTGATCAGATAAGTTTTTCTTTAAATCGCCAAGTGCTGATTCAGTCTGAATAAGAGTTTCCTGCTGAAGTACATGATAAGGGGCAAGTCTCAGAACTATTGCAAGCAATATCCCTGACACTTGGGGGCTAATGTATAAATTTTTTTAGATAAAATTATACAGCATCAAGACCCGACTCATCTTTTTACTGATGACCCGGCCCTTGGGGTTACTGGTAAAAAAAAATTCTAAGTGATCAAGACCCGGATCATCTTTTACTAATGACCCAGCCCTTGGGGGTTACTGGTTGAAAGATTTTCTAAATAATCAAGTCCTCGCTCATCTTTTTACTGATGACCCGACCCTTGGGGGTTACTGGTAAAAAAAATTCTAAGTGATCAAGACCCGGCTCATCTTTTTTACTGATGACCCGGCCCTTGGGTGTTATTGGTCGAAAGCTTTTCTAAATAATCGAGTCCCGACTCATCTTTCTACTGATGACCCGGTCCTTGGGGGTTAATGGAGATAATATAATATATAACAAAGCTTACCTCATGTTTATTTTTTAGCATCCGGAGCAGGCTTTTCTCCATCTCATAACTCGCCTCCAGGCGACTTGCAAAACCAGAGTAGAGTTCTTTGAATTCCAGATGTTCATATTCAGAAAGCTTAGCCTTGGAGAGTCCAGACTCAGGAATGGTTTGAGAGGATGATGGCACATGCTTTGACAAAACCGTTGTGGCCGGTATCGAGAAGCTGGTACCAGTGATAATTACAGCATCCGGGTCTTCTGCTGTTGTCAATGGACTTGGCGGCTTAGGGGAATCCATTGTTTCCTTGGGCGAGCTAGGAAGATCCATTTGATCCTCAGGCTCGTCTTGATCCGGGTTATCTTGGATCAGCTCTGACTCCTTGATGGGCTTTGAAATTATGGTAGGAGTTGACCCGCTGGTCTTCCTCTTCTTCGCCTGTGCCCTAAAAAGGGGAGAGGCGCATTAAAAGACTAAACATTTATCACCCTTAGATTCAAAGTAAAATTGTCAAAGGACTTACCCAAGGACTCGAATCATTGGCGGAAGTGTCGACATTACTGAGTCGCCAGATGTAGGAGGAGAATTCTGCAAGAATTATACATCAAAGATATAGGCGGGTTACAGATGTGATCCAAAAAAACATGAACAAGTGTTGTTCATGGGTACCTCATTTGGTTTCCTCTTGTTCTTTGCTGGTAAGCCGGACACCAGATCACCGGAATGACTTCGGGTCTTCCGATTTGAAGTATGTTGTGCTTTCTTCAGTAGAAAATTTGGGTCCAAACAAGCATTTGGATGTGAGAAGGGAACTTTCCCACAAATTCGCCTCGCCGGCTTAGGTGGAGAAGGAGATGAATCGGAGGAAACAAAAATTACCTCTACAGAATCCTCCTAGCTTTCGTTGTCTTCATTCTATTCAAGAGAGGCAGAGACATAAATACAAAGTTAACAGTAGCGGATGGCGAGTGAAAAGAGGATAGGTTTTTACCTCTGAAGGTGCGTCGCCGACTTGAGATTCATCGACTTCGGATGGCTCGGCCACGACAGCTTTGCCCTTGTCCTTGGTTTTCTTTGGGGGCGGCTTAGCTTGCTTCATGGCTGGCCTTTTGGGTTTCTTGGACCAAAATTTATCACCTTTCTAGAATGGCATATGTTATAAAAAGCCACAATTCAAATGAAACATAAGAGATAAAGACAAAAGGCGGGTTAAAATTGCTTACCTTGGGTGCCGGATTAATTTTGCAAAAGGGTTTGAGGCCGATTTGGCCGCATCTTCCCGCAGGCTCGCTGGTCAGCTTCTTGATCATGGTGACGATATCCTTTTCCGTTAAAGCCGTACGGAAATAACATTGAGGATGATCTAAGGTGCCATCAAATTCGCACATTAGCCCATCCTGGCGACTCAAAGGGAGGATGCGCCATTCGACCCAGCAGCGGATCAAGTCGACCCAGTAAGGCCGTTGTCTGTCAAAGATCTTAACTCGGACAATATTGGGACAAAATCTGATTCCTCCTCTTCGGTGAGCTTGTCCGGAAGCTTGAAATTCGTTGGAAGGCGATCTTTCCTATAGCCCAGAAGCTTGTTTTCGCCTGCCGGCGAGGTCTCTTGACAATAGAACCAAGACTCGCCCCAGCCTTTGGGGTGGCTTGGCATGGCGAGTGAGGGAAACGGGCTATCCCTGCGGCGCTGAACATTTACACCGCCAAGTTCCAGGCTAGGGACATTGTGAAATTCCGTTTGGCGATTTAAGTGGAAAAAGTACCAGAATAAGGGAACTGAGGGTTCCATCCGCAGGTAAGCCTCACAGAACACTTGGAACTGGCATAGGTTACTTATCGAATTAGGTCCCAGATCCTGGAGGCGGACGTTCATGAAAGCCATGGCATCTCTAAGGAACTTTTATCCGGGCAGCTTAAAACCTCGCTCAAGGTGTTCGACGAAAACGACTATCTCCCCTTCTTTGGGGTTGGGGAGATCCTCTCCGAACCCGGTACGCCAACCGATAACATCCTGAGGGTCCAAATTGCCCGTTTTCACATAATCTGCTAGTATGGTATCATCGACTTTGGTAGGGAGCAAGTCACTTTTGAAGACGGTGCCCATGCTACAAAGGAGTAAAGTACGGGTGAATTTACACTCTTGAACATCTACCGTAAGAGGTGAAATAAGTTCATTTGACTCGCCAAGTAATTTGTTCAAAGACTGAGGAAAAATCTGGACCCGCCATATAAAGATCCGGGTCAGGTTGCTATGGTGACTTACGAAGTTTGGTTGCTCACTATAGTTGTGTCTTAAAGCATCGGAGACATTTGTTCAAAATGGTGAAGTGGGAAGACTACGAACAACTTTTGCGTGATGAGCGGTAAACTATGGATCTACTGGACAGTCGAAAATACATGAGGAAAATGACTGGGTACGGCAACTTACTACCAGGACAAAATGATGTTGCTCGTCTGAAGAAATATTGCTCTAAACATGCAAATCAAGGGCAGATAAGTGAAGGAATTTAGAGACATTAGCTATCTCGCCGTCATCAATACTAATCAATCAAGGATAGGTAACAGATACTTGTGAAGGCATCAAGAACATGGCAATGATGAAACTTCGAAGAGGGATGGGGATCTGCTCTTAAATAAGCGGTGATCTAACCTGATGGGTTCGGCCGGAAGTGGTCGACGGCGACGAAGGCTTTTGGAGGAGCACGAAAGTCTCGGTCGGGCACGCAGATCTCCGGCGGCGATGAAGTGCCTGGCAATGGCGAGGTGGTCGATGGCGGTGAGATGTTCGATGGCGGCGAGCAGCTCGATCGCGGTAAGGTGCTTGACGGAGACGAGATCTGTGGGCGGCGCCAAAGCTTTCGGGCGATGACAGGAACTGCGGTCGGCGGCGGAGCTCTCGGAAGGCGGTAAGGTTCCCTCACTGCGATAATGGGGAGGAGATTGACGAGACTGGTAGGTGGAATGCGCCAGTCCTGTCCCTCCACCTATTTAACAGGGCGGGCGCTGGAATCGAGGTGCCGTGAGCAGGAACCGCCGAAGGATAAAAAGATTCGCTATAATGGCGCTCCAAAAATTTTGGGATAACAATTCCAAAGGATCCGTTAGGATTACGTCAGTCTTCCCGGAATTCAAGGGACAAGAAGATGCCAACGAGAAATGGTTTGGCGATTTAAAGATCTTCCACGACAGATGGCGGGTTAAAGTTTCTAATATATAAAGGATGAATCGCCTTTAATTGAGCAAGAATATTGGCGTGAAGAGAAATTCAAGTAAATCTGGGGCCTAATGTTGGGGATATTACCTGTTAATAACCCGCCCTAGTTGGGTCGGGTCATCGAATCAGGTGATTCATCTGAGCGTGGTTCGGGCCTTGGCCTGGCGAGGCCGAAAGTTGTGTGGCAGTTTACAATTTCCGGAAGGTCTCCAAGCTTTGGAAGATGGCGACTGGGAGATCGTAGAGGTCACGATTTGTAGGAAGGAAAGTACCCTTGTAAACCCTAGGGATTCGACCTGTATATAAAGGCGAGTCCCAGGGAAGCAGAGGGTAGGTTAGAAATCATCGAGTGCTAGGTTTGGCGAGTTACGCCCTCCTTGTAATGGAAACCACATCAATACAACTCAAAGCAGGACGTAGGCCTTTACCTCTTCACGAGGGGCCGAACCTGGGTAAATCGCTGTGTCTCTCCTGCTCAACCCCTTTGAGTCGCCACCAATGTGCGATGGCTCCAGTACTAAGTCCTTTCACGAGGACATCTGCCGTGACAAAACCACGACAGTTGGCGCCCACCGTGGGGCCTACGCACGGTGGAGTTGAGTTCTCAAAGGGAGCCCTACCAGGGTTTGGGAGTTACGCGACGGGGCTCATGACCCGGAGCCGCCGCGGGAAGACCTACATCGACAACCGGCAATGGGGGCCCGAGGCGGATTCGATCGAATCTGGTTACAGGGTCCCCTTCGACAAGATCAACATCTTCATCGGCATGATCGGATCATCCGTGCCTGAGTCGGACATCTCCACCGACATCGTCGAGCCGGCCAGGTACGTCCGCCCAGTAGTGATGCCAAATCTGACACTAGGGGCGCGGGCACCCCCTGGCTGCGCCACCCAGGCTTGTGGGGCCCACAGGCACCCCTCCACTCATGCTTGCTCTCATCTGGTTCTCTTACCTCTAGAAAAAATCGTTTCGCAGCTCAAGCCCGTGTTCTTGCTCCTCTTGCTGGGATTTTTGATCTCTTTGCTCAAATCACCGTTCTCCGAACTGTTTTGGGGGAAATTACTCCTTGGTAAGTGACTCCTCCATTGGTCCAATTAGTTTTTGCTCTAGTGCCTTATACTCCGCGTATTTTTGTTGCCTTGGTGAGCATGTTCTTGAGCTTTGCATGCTGATTTTAGCTGGTCCCAAGTAGTTTTGATGCGTAATATGGCCTCTAGGCACTTGTGGGAGTGGTTGCTACGAGTTTTGTTGGGCCTTATTCACTCTTCCTTAGAATCACTAAAAAATTCAGAAATTTTCAGAGATAGAAAAGGGAAAAGATGAGGAGGTTCTTGAGAGGCTCTTCAAGCCATGACCCCAAGGATGATGGGAGTGAGAAGAAGCCCAAGTATCAGGTCCCTCGAGTCGCATAAGTTCAAGCTTGCGAGTGGCCAAGCGACGTGTTCTTACGCGTCGCTGGAATTTATGAGGACTTTTATCACTTGGTGGAAAATGCAGGCCTTACCGCCTTCGTTGAAGATAAGTGTCCGCAATACCTCCTCCTCACTAATATCTTCGTACAAAGCCTTAACTTTTATCCAAGGAAGAATCCTCCTATGGTTGAGTTCAAACTTTATGATATTCCCCAGCGCATGTCACTCCAAGATTTTTACAATGTTTGCAAATTACCTTACGTTGGGGATATTCATGAACCTCGTCCACGGGACTTGGAAGCTTTCATAGGTACAATTGATGCATTTTCCCGTGCTTCGGTACTTCTCACTTTTTGTTGGAAAATGTTTGATTGGCTGTGGGAAGGCTGGGTCACTTAGTTGCCCAGATCTTGCGGTCTTGCGCGAAGCCCTTTATAACGATAAAAATTATAGCTTGGGCGCCATAGTACCTCAACGGTTAAACCTGAACCATTCTAAGGGTGTTGTCTATGGAGGTATCTATGCTACCCGTCTTGTCAGACACTTTGAGATACCCATTAGACTGGAGGAAGAAGAAGAGGTTCTTCTTCCCGAGAGATATCTAGATTACGATAGCATGGTTCGCCATGACTTTCTTCATAGAGATATAAGTAGAAGGATGATTTATAACCTGGTATTTAGTCAGGGTACTCGTGAGACTATTAATTTGCTTGCTCCTTCTTTGTTCAATCTTCATGCAGACAGGTACACTATTATGCCCTCGGACATCTACGCATATTGGGGCCTAGCCCAACCACAGGTTCCCGTGCCCGAGCCACCAGTCGAGTACCAAATGACAGTTTATCAGTGGGAGCCGGAGGAGCTCACACAGCAGTGGCATCCTCAGTCCACTCCGGAGTACCCTAGAGCTGGTTATTTCCCTCCTTGGGAGTAGACCAACTTAGGCCAAAAGCCTAAGCTTGGGGGAGTATGTGTTCTCACCGACTTTACATTCTTGCTTATGCTTTCACTTTGTTAGCCGGTGTTCACACTTTGCCACTGTATCATCCATGCTAGTTTATTTTCTTTTTCTCGTTTTCGTTTCGTGTATCTATCTAGTTTGAGAAAAAACCAAAAATATTTTCTTTTTCTTCTTTTGCTTGTTGGGAGATTTCCCGTGTAAATAGTTTTCTTTTTCTTTGGGTCAAGGTAGAAGATATTGGTTACAATGTTTAGTGGCTCTCGCATGCATACCTGTTTAGCTTTCAAAGAGACATATTACTTTGTCTTCTCCTTTGTGTTTGCGTGCAGATTCCAGTGTAGTCCAATGCACGAGCACGCTTATTATTGTTCACATCATTCGGTCGTGCAAGTGAAAGGCAATAATGACGATATATGATGAAGTGACTGAGCCTGGAAAAGCTGGTATGAACTCAATCTATTTTGTTTTTGTAAATATGACTAGCTCATCATGCCTGATTCAGCTTTGTTGTGAGAGAAACAGTTTTGCAATGACAACTTAGAGATCATAGTTGCTTATGCCATGCTTACTTAGCTACTAGCTTATAATGGTTTGTCTTGGATGCCCACATGAATGTTGAGATGACTGTGTTGCAGAATGATAGGATGGTATCCTCCTTTGAATGATTCAAGTGGCTTGACTTGGCGCATGTTCACGCATGTAGTTGAAACAAAATCAACATAGCCTCTATGATGTTCATGTTCATGGTGATTTATGTCCTACTCATGCTTGCACTCAATGTTAGTTAATCTCAATACATTTTGATGACTGTTGTCGCTCTCTAGTTGGTCGCTTCCCAGTCTTTTGCTAGCCTTCACTTGTACTAAGCGGGAATACTGCTTGTGCATCCACCTCCATAAACCCAAAGTTGTGCCATATGATTCCACCATACCTACCTATGTGCGGTATCTACCTGCCGTTCCAAGAAAATTTGCATGTGCCACTCTCTAAACCTTCAAGAAATAATATGTTTTGCATGCCCGAACCGCTCATGTGGTGACAGGGGGCTATTGGTATCTTCCATGCTAGGCGTGTTATCCTCGATATGTGTTTATTCACTATCATTCACGAGAAAGGGGCCGGTAATTGGAATTCGCAGTTCAATGCTCAAATCGAAAAGATAATTGCAAACAAAACTCCCCCAGGATTGATGTTGGTATGAATGGTACCCGAGGATTCGGCTAGCCGTGGAGTGTGATTGATTGGTGGAGGGGGAGTCAAAACTTTACTTTTCTGTTTGGAAACCGCCTATAGCATGTGTAGCATGGAAGATGTTGAGAACTCTTAGTCATTGCGTTGATAATGAAAGCATGCCACCCAAAATTATTATCTCTGTTTTGAAAGCTTGAGCTCTGGCACCTCTGCAAATCAATGCTTCCCTCTACGAAGGGCATGTCTACTTATGTTCCTGTTGAGTCATCCTCCTCTTACAAAAGCACCAATTAGAGAGCACCTCCGTCATTTTTATGCTTTGCTTTTAACTGTGTTGAGTATGACTATGATTGGATCTTCTTGCCTTGAGTTACAATGTTTAGTCAGCCCTTGGTCTTTGAAGGTGCTCTGCATTTATGTTTCGCGGTTTCAGAAAGAGCTAGCGAGATACCATCTGTTCGTACTGCTTCATGTTGTTTTGATTGAAGTGTTGACATTTGAGGCTTATTATTATTTGCTCGCTAGTTGATTATGCCATTGATATGAGTTTACCGTGAGACCTAGATGTCATTTGCTTATGTGGTTTGCTTGTGATCTTGCTGAAATTCTGGTTATGAGTTAGACATAGTTGCAACCACAAGATCAAACAGAGTTCGACAAAGTTTTTCTTTTGTCTCTCTTAG